>NW_007248621.1:129264-158788 GCF_000164805.1 Carlito syrichta | reverse complement strand
TGCAGGGCTGAGGCGGAAGGATCGCCGGAGCCCAGCAGGTCGAGGCTGGGGTGGCCGGGAGCGGCCACTGTACTCCTTTCTGGGCTACAGAGTGAGACTCCAACTCAAAAAAAAAAAAAATTAGCTGAATGTGGTGGTGCACACCTATAGTGGCCTGAGGACTCCCACTCACAGTCTGAGTGTGGTAAAGTTGTGACGAATGGGTGAAACTTTTGGAGAGCACTGTAAACAACATCACTCTCCATCCACAGCCTGCTGCTAGAGAGGCCCCTGAGGGGAGCACTCATAAAGGTTCTCCAAAATATCTGCAGGGAAGGTGCCGTCCCACCCCGAGGACAACCCCAGATGCCTGGAAACAAGGTGCCGGCCAAGAAGGAAGCAGCGGGTCCATTACAGTTGGTCCGTCCAACTAAATGCTCCATAGTCATGACAAGCATGGGGCAGAACGGAAATGAAACTGGGTCAGAAGAAGGAGCCACAGATCCCTGTGGACAACCCCCTACCTTCGGTGTAAAATTTTAAAAGCATAGACTTATCCTCACAGGTATGTGCGTGGAAAATATTTCTGGAAACATACACCAAAAACCTATTAAATGAAATTGCCTTTGGCGAGGGACAGGTGGAAAGGAGAAGGATTTCACTTTTCATCTTGTCCTTTTCTGTTCTGCTTGGATTTCTAATTGTGTGCATAAAAATATCTTAATTTTTGAGATCAATTTAGTTGTCTTCTTAACACTTTTCTACATTAAAAAAAGAATCAAAATCATTGCATTTTCAAGACAAACTAAAACCTTCATTGCCCCAGGGTAAAGTCCATACCACTGAGCACCGTGCCCACAGCATCTGAACTTCCCTCTGCTCAGGATGGCAGCGACCACAGTTGACCCCATCAACTTTTGATGCCCCTTGTGCTCTCTCATCTCTGAGCCTGGCACATAGTAGGTTTTATAAACATTTGTTGACCAGCTTGACAGATGACGGACTGAATCAAATGAACAGCTGGCAGCCCAGGCCAATCCCTAAAGCAGGGCCGTGTGTGGGGTGGGATTCCTGGGCCTGGCCCCAGACGCTGGGCCCCAGGGCCTGTGGAGGCAACCTGGAGGTGCAGACAAAGCAGCCGGCAGCAGGGCCGCCCGCTCAACTCCAAGGTGGCTTTTATTTCCTCTTCTGCGGGTGCCAAGTCCCTGAACAAATATTTTCCTGGAGTGGAAGAACAGCTTAGCTCCCAGCCTTAAGTACTGGAAACACCGGCTGGGTAGGGCAGGTTCCAGGAACCAGAGGAAGCTGGGCCTGGCCTGGGCTCAGGGAGGAGGGGTCCTGAGGACTGCCCTCCAGGCAGTGCCCATCCTCCCGCATTTCTGAGGAGGGGGCCTGCCCTACTCTCCAACATACCCCCCCTCAGGCCCAGAGAAGCAGCCTCACTCTCTTGCTGTCTGTGCTCTGCTCTGCATGCAGTGTAAGAAACGTTTGCCCTGGGCCTCTCTGCCCATAAATTAGAATCCTCTGAGATTCTGAAGAAAACGTAGGCCATGTGGGCCTCCCTCATTTTTGCTGAAAAAGCTACAGTGAGGTTTTAAAGGAACTAATTAGAATCTCAGAAGCTCTTTTATAAGCGTTTTTTTCCCTTTAACTTTTTTATTAAGGAATAGCCTGCTCAGAGTACACTCATCTAAGTGCATAGCCTGATGATTTATTTACATATACGTTCACCCTTGTAATCACCACCCACATCAAGCCAGAGAACATTTCTGGGACCCCAGAAGGTTTCTTTGTGTCCCTGCCTAGTCAATGCCACACCAACTGCCAGAGGAATCCAGTGGCTTCTATTATCATCAATTCATTTTGCCTGTTCCTGAAGGTCCTATAAATGGAATCATGGCTTGGACTTGTCATGGCTGGTTTCTTGTGCCTAATATATGGACTGTGAAGTTCACCTATGTTGTACATATCCGTAGTTTATCCTATTTTATTGCTGAGTAGTATTCCATTGCATTACTACACAGTTAGACAATTAAGTTTGAGAACACATTCTAGACAAAGTGCTACATAACTCACAGCTGAATATCACTATAGTCACTTTCAAAATACTTCCCTTGGGAGGCTATGCACTGATACCCGTGCCTAGTCCACCCATCTAAGTACTTTTGAAGCTTTTTCTGGAATGGTCATCACAGCTGTCATCTTGAGAATATCAAAGTTTGAATTACAGCAACGAACAAACATTAAAGTTCTTGTTAAGCTTGGCAAAAGTGGAAAAGAAATCAGGGACATGTTAGTCCAAATTTATGGGGATAATGCCGTGAAGACAATGGCAGTGCACAAATGGATTAAATGTTTTTCTGAGGGGAGAAAAAGCATCACTGATGAAAAGAGGTCAGGACAACCAGTAATGAGTAAAACTGATTAAAACATTGCAAAAATTCTTCAAATTGTCCATCAAAATCGTTGGCCTACTGGGAGAAGCATAGAAGACCAAATAAATATCAATAGAGAAACAGAAAAATCTTAACTGAAAATCTTGTCATGAGAAAGGTGTGTGCAAAAATGGTCCTGAAGGAGCTTTTGCATCAGGACAATGCACCAGCTCACACAGCACTGTCTGTGAGGGATTTTTTTTTTAGCCAGTAGACAGATAACTGTATTGGAACACCCACCTCATCTGACCCTCAATGACTTTTTTCTTTACCTGAAGATAAAGGAAATATTGAAAGGAAGACATTTGATGACATTTAGGACATCGGATGACAGCTCTGACAGCCAATCCAGAAAAAGTTAAAAAAATGGCTTTGATGGATGGACTAGGCACTGGCATCAATGCACAGTTTCCCAAGGGGAGTACTTCAACGGTAACTGTAATGATATTCAGCAATGAAGTATGTAGCGCTTTTCCTAGAATGAGTTCACGAATTTAATTTTCAGACCTTGTATGCTCCAATTCATTTATCCATGTGATGGATGTTTGGATTATTTTCAGGGTTTGAACTCCAATGAATAAAACGATGGGCATTCTTTCACACAACTTTCAGCAGACATATGCCCTCATTCTGCTTGGATCATAGGATAGGTGTATGTTTAGCATTAGTAGATACTGTCAGGGGTTTCCAACTGATTCATACTCCCTCCCACAGCCTCTGAAAGCACCCGTTACTCCACCTCCCCCAACACGACATTATCCACCTGTAAGTTCAGCCTTCTTGCCCGTGGTGTGTGTGGTGCTGTCTTGCGTTGTTAATAAGCTAATAGAGGTTGCTTGACTTTCAGAGCAGGATAGCAGCACCAGCCAGCCATGATGAGCACCCCAAAGGCAAAGACCCCCCCCAGTACTTACAATGAGCCCAACACACACCACGAGTACTAATGGGAGAGTGCAGCGATGCTGAGGGTGGAAGACAGGAAGCCAAATACCTTGGTGGGGCCCGCTTACCACCAGCCTACCCCCAGAGGGGTGTGGGACAGTCCTCCTCAAGGCCTAGCTCTGGGACTACTGTCCCTTCTGCCCTTGACCACTAGGACAGCCTCGGTGGGGTGTTTTTCCCTCAGGCTTCCCTCCGGAACAGGTACCAGTGGGAGAGCTAGGTGAGAAAGGACTGTGTGTCCAGGAGGTGCCAGTCCTGCCTCGTAAGTCTCAAATCCTCCTCCAGCCAGTCATCCTACATGATCAACCCTCACTTCTGTTGTGACATGCTCCCCCCCCCAAATTCTCATCTTTCCCGAAGCCCCTCAGGGGGCTCCCCTCTCCCACAGGTGGCTGGCCCTGCCTTACCACATTCCAGTCCCTCCCTTCCTTCACCTGGGAGCACTTCACACCCTAGGAGCCTCTTGAATCCTTACTGCTGCCCAAGTTGTGCCTGAAATGCCCCCACCCTTGTTTGAAAGGCCTACTTGAACTTGTCCTTCTAGACCCAGCTCGACCTCCCCGGCACCTACTTGACCCAGACACCGGGTGAGTTAGGTGCCCTGTGGCCCCCCGCAATCCACACCGAGTGCCTCTGTCACTGATACGTCTTTCGTTTGTCTGTCTCCCACAGGCCACTACCTCCCTGCCCAGGGTCTCTATTCTGGCTGTGAAAACATATTCAGAGCAAAACCCCAGAGGAAGGTAAGGTCAAAAAATGCAATTTAAAACAGAAACCAGCTGCACATCGAGAGTGCAACACAATCTAAGAGAGTATGGCTCATTCGTTTGGAAAATAACTTGAAAGAACTCTTAGTGGAAAAGCCAGTGAGTTCCCCAGGCCCCCGTAACATATAAGCCACACTCTCCATACACATCCAGGACACACTGTAGGCCTGATCTAAAAATAAAATAGCACCCAACTGCTCCTCTCTCAGGTGGGGGTGTGGGAAAGTGAAGAAGGGGATGAGGTTTGGGGATACAGGGCAGCAGGCTGAGGCCTGAGGGAATGTGGGCAAACATTGCCTGAGGCACGGGTGCCTGAGGAACCCAAGAGGATGGTGAGATCCCTCTACATTCCCGGTTCTTTACTGTTGTCTCAAACACGACAAAGTCTGCCAGCATAGCCCTGTCCTGGCGGTGCCCTGGGGTGGTGTCACCCAAAGCAGGAGGCAGAGTGAGAGGAGAGGGAGTTAGGGATCAGCAGGATCAAAAGGCGGGAATGGGGCGCAGTTCAATCGACTTGGATGTGATGAGAGGAGGTAGTCCAAAGGACTGGGAACTTTTCAGGTCCCACATGGTGGGAACATTGTTATTAATAAAAGTACTAAGGCCAGGCATGGTGGTTTACGTCCATAATCCTAGCACTTTGGGAGGCCGAGGTGAGAGGACCAACCTGAGCAACATAGCAAGACCTCATCTCTACAAAAAAATTTTAAAAATTAGCCGGGGGTGGTGTGCACACCTGTAGCCCCAGCTACTTGGGAGACTGAGGCAAAAGGCTCACCTGAGCCTAGGAGGTCAAGGCTGCAGGGAGACGTGATGGTGCCATTGCACTCCGGCCTGGATGACAAAGCAAGACTCCGACTTAAAAAAAGAAAAGGGTATTAATATCTGGGTGGCCAATTATACAACTGGGTTCTCGCTGTCCAGCTCAAGGACTGGCGGAAAATAGGCAATGGGTGTTCAGTGTTTGAGGAGTGAATGAATGACCCAGAGGACTTTGTATTAGCCTCCAAACCCTTTGAAGCATCGTGTGTTGGGGAAGAACAGAATTCCCCACCCTGCAAAGCCACCTGGAGCCTGCAGTCCCTGCCCCACAGGCAAGTGCAGAGTCTGCAAAGGAATGGTCTCTCCCCTTTGCACTTCCCAGAACATACCTGGGCCTGGAGTTAGGGCTGACCTGCAGCAGAGCCAGAGTAGGCCAGCAGCCTGAATGAGAGTGAGAATATGGAGGCAGCTAGATGCCCTAGAACACTGGGTGGGTGGGGTGGGTGGGTAGCCCTGCAGTGTACTGTATGTCCTCAACCCCCAGATCTTTCAAGGCTGTTTTTCTCTAATATGCAAGTGACTCTTTTGGACCTCTGGCACTTAAGACTGTTTGCTAGTGAGTTGTCAGAAATTGCACAACAATGAGCAAATGGAACAGATAGCAAACTGAGTCAGTAGGGAGCTCCTCTATCTTAAGGAATAAGGAGTGATGGGCAGTAGGGCAAGAGTGCTAGAAAGAAGGGAGAAACTGAGGCCTGCCCCAGGCATGATTGAAGAGGGCAGAGGCCTCAGTCTTCCATGACAGCAGTGCTCATTCCACTGCTCTGTACCAAGCCAGAGTTCAGCCCAGAGTCAGACTGCCCCCCACAAGGCAAGAGGCCGGGACATCGCCAGGCCAAGAAGAGACTCAACCACCACCACAGCAGCCTGTTGCCCAAGGTGTCAAGTACCATTTATTGCAGTTACACAAATGGGCCCAGCCAGAGGTTTGGGCGCCGTCGAATGGACCAGCAGATGAGCTGGATCAGCAACCCCTTCCCCACCCCAAGTCCTGTCCAGTCATACACTCTGAGCAGAAGGTCCTAGTATCCAACACAGGGCACAGGCTCCCTTCATTTGGCAGTGTGTCTCTGAGCCACAGAGCAGCCCACTACTCAGAGTGGCTGAGTCGCTGGAACATTGTCAAATTAAATAAGCAAGTGCAGGAGTCCCCGGGAGCCCTGGGCTAGGGAGGGGTCTCTGGTCCCAGCAGCGGGGTGGGGGGAGGGTATCCAAGATGTCTGTGAGGCAGGCCTCAGTTCCACACTTTCGAGGGGCTGTAACCTCAGGTCAAGCCATGTTGGGGTCATCTACCTTCTTTAGGCTTTTAGAAGATGGAGCTCGGAGGTTGGCAACACAGAAATTCACATGAGCCTTATAAAATCTTGGCTGAGCCTACTGACTTCCAGAATTTCAGCCAAAACAAAAGCCAGATAAACCAGAGAGACGCTGGGCCCGGAATCCCTCCCCACGGGAAAGATGAAGGCACACAGATGAGAGCCATGTTTCCCAAAACGTTGGTGTTTGCAGAAGAGGCTGGTCACATCCACCCAGAGGGCAGAAGCAGAGGCAGTGGAGTTCACAGGACTACTTTATATTAAAGTTTATTACATTTTGAAAATCTACTATACAGGGAAAAACCCATTGGATTAAGTAGAGTTTTGCCAAAAGCAAAAGACTATCACTCTTTGGAAAACATTCCTGATTCCAGCCCTGGGTGGGGCCGCAGGAGTTAACGGTGAGCCTGGTCCTGGGTGAAGGCGCTCAGAGCCAGCTGTGCCCACGATGCCTCTTGTCAACTTCCAGGAGGATGCATCCCCCAGAGACGTCACCAAAGACAGGATGGGTATGGTCTGCAGGAGCACCTCTGTCCCCCGCCACCATCCCACAGTCTCTCCTCCTTGTGCAGCTTGAGCCACCAGCATTCACTTCTCACACAGGCTTCTCTGACGTCATGGCAGCATGGCCCTGAGCTCATGGACACAGACATGACTGCTCAAAAGAGGCGGCAGCCTAGAGTGGCCAGCCCATCAATGGGCCACCAAAAATGGGGCCACCATATAGCCCATACCCTGTTGCACACATGAGCGACAAACTCAGAGACAACACACAAACTAAGCCTACATTTTGGCTTCCAGATTTGGTTTTCCTAGTTAAAAAAAAAAAAAAAATCTTCTTAACCCTGATGCTGTCTCCTGAACGTAGATTAGGGAAATAAGATGGGGGATACCAAATCAACTTACCTCAGAAGTAACAAAGTCTACTGGGGCTATGAACAAAGAAACTAGAGGAAACATGTGCAAAAACGAGTTGATATCTAAATTAGACTCCCCCAGAAACAAAGTGAATTCTGATGGAGCCCTGACCTTCTCTCCCCATCACTCAATGGCCAACGCCCCCAAGACGGTTGGTGCTACGAGTAAGTGCTATAGATGTGTCAGCCCTAAGCCCCACCCACAGCATCTTCCAGCCACAGAGGGCCATCCAGGTCCAAGGCAGTCGGGTCCCTTTTCTCTCCAGAGCTGGGCCTTGGGAGGGGCTGCTCCAGTCTGGAGAAACCGAGTCAGAATGGTGAGATGCCAAGTGCTGGCTGTGGTGGAAAGGTCATGAGAGAAACCCTTTGTGTCCCAAGTCTCCAGGCAGAAGTCAGAGAAGCAGAGGGGAGCTCCCCAGCACAACCCAGGACTCCATGGGCAGGAATGGCAGGAGGGGCCGAGGTGCTGGGGAGGCAGCAGGGGAGGCCAGGGCCTGCAGTTCTTCACGGAAGAGGCAAGTGGGGGCCTAGTGAGTGGCAGGGGGAAGGGGAGAATGGCTCCCCCGTCAGGCGTAGAACTCCTCTTGCTTGGTGGGTTTCTGGTAGGCCCCACCATTGGCTTGTTTTGGCTCTTCCAAGGAGTAGCTGCCCTCGTCCTTCTTCTTCATGCGGTATAGCATGAAACCCACCAGGCACACAGCAAAGATGAGCCCCACCAGGCCTCCAGCAATGACTCCTAGGGTAGGCAGACAGAGGCCGGCTCAGTTTGACAGACTCCTGGGTTCTACGGCAGTCCCCCCTCCCACAGTGGGCAGCCCAAGAGCTGGCCTTGGCTGTGGCCAGCCCCACAGCAGGGCTAAAAATAGCTCCCCCACCCCAGAGCAGCAGTTTGTCCCCTCCCAAACCCGACCACCCACCTGAGGGAAAACTCACCTCCTAGTACCTCCTTCCTGTCCAGGAGGCCCTGTGAGGCCCCCTGATCCACGGGGGGCTGGTTCCGGTGGTCAGACTCCACAGCCACTACAGCTGTGTTCTCCCCGGAAATTTCAAAGGTAAAGTCCTGTTAGAGGAGTGGGGAGGGAGAGGTCAGGTTGGGCTGGGCCACTGCCAAATCCAGAAGCACTTCCTGCCCCTCAGATCTCTGCTGCCATCCACTCAGACACAGTCAAATTCAATCTCCTGGACCCCAAACCCAAGCCCTCTTGCCTTATCGCACTGGATCCTGGCTGGAGGGTGGCATCGATATCACAAAAAGTGATACAAAGCACCATTTTTGTATGGAGATAAGTAGATTTTAGTGTAAAATTCCCATGATACTATAAGATAAAAAATAAGACTTGGGCCAGGCACAGTGGCATACACTTGTAATCCCAGCACTTTGGGGGGCCAAGTCGAGAGGATTACTTGAGCCAAGGAGTTCAAGACCAACCTGGGCAACACATCAAGACCTTGTCTCTACAAAAATAAAAAAGATTAGCTAGCTGTGGTGGCATAGTCCCAGCTACCCAGCTGTGGTGCCTGTAGCCCCGGCTACTCAGGAGGCTGGAAGGATCGCCTAAGCCCAGAAGGTTGAGGCTGCAGTGAGCTGTGATGGTGCCACTGTACTCCAGACTGGGAAACCCCAAGTAAAAAAAAAAAAAAAATATGAAGAAAACTGATAGAACTTTCACACTTGCAGCAGCAGGGTGGGACAGACCTCACATAAGTTTGGTAAACCCTTGAGTGATCATTAAGGACTCTTTTGCTCTGGCTTCATAATTAGTCTGTCCTGCTCTAGGTGAGGCCCTGAGGGCAGGAGAAGGTGGGCTCCTATGCCCTGACTTCATGGTAAGGAAATCAATAGGCTCACAGGGTGCCAGGCACTAGAGGCCACCCTACCTACTGGACCCCTAATGTCACAGGGAATGCAAAGGCGGCTCACCTGCTCTCCAGAGCCCTCTCCTGCTGGGAGCTGATTGGAGGTTCCATCCTCAACAGCCTTCTCGGTGGCAGAAGGACCCCTGTCCTCCACGCTGGGAGTGTGAGGGTCAGCTTGACCAGGCCCTGCGGGAGCTGAGGTCTCATGGTGGCCAGGCTGCATGTCCTTGTTGGGGTGAGAGGTGGCGGGCGCCTGGGCTGTGGTGGCTCTGGCTGTTGAGGCCTGATGGGTGGTTGGGAGCTGTGTGGTCTCCCTGGGTGTGAGGGTGGCCTCCTGCTCCCGGGCAGTGAGGTCAGGTTCTGTTTCTGACAGGACTACAGGCTTTCCCTCCTCTTGTCCCTCTCCTGCCAGCTGGACGGAGGTGGAGGTGGCCGGGGCCTCTGGGCCAGTGGGCTCTGGAGCTGTGGGTGTGGCTGTCAGGAGCCACATGTCCTTCCAGGTGGAGGGGGTCTGTTGTGATAAGGTGATATCTCGCAAAGCACCTGTAGGGCCAGAGCAGAGTGTGTCAGGGGTGGTAAGGCTCTAGAGCTCCTGGACCAGCCAGGCTCGGACTGTGAGGAAAGCCGGCACCTGGGTAAGGACCCGGGTTCTGACTCTTAGGCCAGCAAGCACAGCAACTCTTCCTGCTGCAAGAAGCCCTGACCTGGGTGGAGCTAACCAAGGCTAAACTTGACTGGGAAAACAGACAAGGAGAGCTGCCCTTTCCTGCTGCATGTGTCTGGGGACAGCCTGGTCTCTGGAGCCATGAGAAAGGCACCACAACCACCTGAGAAAGAGCTTTCTGGTGACCATGCGTGTGGCGGTGGGCAACCCTCAGGGGCACGATTGCTTTACTTCATTGCCCCCAGTGCACACATCTTTCTGGCCCTCTCCCTGACTCACCTGCCCTCCCACAGAAACGTCCCTGCTCCCAAGAACAGACGCTGTATACTACCTTGTAACTCCCAAGCCCCTGCCTCGGCCACTTCCTCAGCCCTCCTTCCATAGCTCTCACCCCTTTTCCACTTAAGAACTACCTCCTCTGGGAGGCCTCCCTGACCGCCTCCAGCCCAAGGACTTCTCTCCCCCAGGGAAAAAGAAAATAAGGCAGGGAAGACAGATGGAAGAGCCACACCTCAGCAGGCTATGTGCTGTCTCACAGTTCCCCACAACCTTGTCAGCTTAAGATATCATTCCCATTTTACAGCTGAGAAAACAGAGGCTTAGAGGAGCCAAATAACCCTCTGCAGGTTGGTTACAAAGGTTACATTACCTTGTGAATAAAGAGGAGAACATGAACCTGTGTGCAGCAGGCAGCCCCAGGATCTCCTGGAACCCCCCAGAATCCCATTTACTCTGAGCATGTTTTCTCCTTAACCAGGTAGCTCCTGGCAGTACAGACCCCATTCTTTATCCCACTATCACCCTTTGGACCTGGTTGGGCAGGGACGGGGGGGATGGGGGGGTACACTCAGTAAATGCTCAATAAACACAGAATACTGACTGACCACTGCCCACAGCCATGGCCTGTCACCATCTTGGTTGGGGCCCTCCATGAAAGCCTCACCTGCGCCTGAGCCAGAGAAGTTGTCAGAGTCATCCCCAGAGCTGTCCTGGTCTTCAGGGGGCACATTTGTGGCCACAATTTGCTAGAAAAAGATCAGAAAAGGGTGTGAGTGGAGGCTTGGTTGGGCCCTGCTGTTCTGGGTGCCTGTGCTAGACAGCTGAGTGGACTTACCCCACCCCGCCCCCTCATGTGGCTCCGAGACCTTCAGCTCTGGGCAGCCCTTTTGTTCCCCACACAGCCCTGATGCTACAACAGCACAGCACATGCTGGGTGCAGGGACACACAAGACAAGGCAGGATCCTCGCTCCGAGAAGAACAGTCTGGTGAGGGAGCTCAGACCTCTCAGAAGGGCAGACAGAATAAGCTGTTCTGGGAACACAGGCTGAATCCCCCATGGGACCCTATCAGCCTACTCTACGCTGAGAATCAGGTCTTGGGGGCCATCAGCCAAGAAGCTTTGGGGTCCAAATGCTGACCCTGTCCCACTTTTGAGAGCACCAGGAACAATCCCAGAAGAACCTGGATTCAGGGAGGCCACCTCCAGGCATGCTGAACACCAAGGTGTAGACACAAAGGGCCTTGCAGAGAGGGCGCTGAGGCCATAATGCTCTTCCCACACCTAGCCCAGTTTCCCATTCACAGGAAGGACTGGGTCCAGGCCCTCTGGTCAGAGTATCATCCTCAGTGGGGAAAGAAGCACGGGGCACCCACGCAGCTAGGGGTAGATGAGGCTAATTTGGAAAGAGCCCTGTACTAAGAAGGCTCAGGTACTGGAACGGGCCCCATTTGCAAAGAGCAGCCCCAGGAATGCTGTTGGCCTGGCCCAGCTCCAAGAGGCTGCAGGGGCCAGAGTGCAAACATATAAACATATGCCGAGTTCCTGAGGCAGGGGCTGACTGGCAGGACTGGCAGGGCAGGGGCAGGGGGAGGAGATGGAACATGCCACACACAGTGAGCAGGCCTGTGCAGAAGCCATGGGGGGTGGGAGGCAGAAAGTCGGGCAACTTCTGCCCTTAACACTGGCTCCGGGACCACAGGTGGGAAAGGGAAGACCTTCAGCCAGGTGGCAAAAAGGGTGGCTTTAGGAGTCCTATTCATCATCCAGATTTGACCCAAACAACCCCCACTCACTACACGGTTTGTCTTGGGAGGCTCCGATGTCAGGGACCAGAACAAAGAATGAATAAAAGCAGAACAGGGCCAAGAACAGGGCACAGTGGCTCATGCCTGTAATTCCAGCACTCTGGGTCTGAGGCAAGAGGATTACCTGAGCCCAGGGGTTTGAGACCAGCCTGGACAACTTGATGAGATCTCGTCTCTACAATAAATCAAAAAATGTGCTGAGTGTGGTGGTCTGTACCTATAATTGCAGCTACTTGGAAGGTTGAGGCAGAAGGAACGTCTGAAACTAGCAGGTAGAGGCTGTAGTAGCCATATGATGGTGCTACTGCACTCTAGCCTGGGCAACAGAGAGAGATGCCGACTCAAAAAAAAAGAAGCAGAAGCAGAACAGCATAGTACAGCCCAGTCCACGGGCTTTAGTGACCCCTGACCTCTGTCACTTACTAGCTGCATGGCCCTGAGGATTTGTTAAACCTCTTATGGCCTCAGTCTTCCGATCTGTAAAATGGGGAACAGTAGTAACATCTAAACCTGCAACAGGACTGCTGCAAAATACCATGAGGTTCTGCAGGTAAAGAACCTAATGGAGCCTGGCATGTCAGGAGAGCCCACAAACAGTGGCCACTGCTCTAATAGGGGAGCCAGAGCCACTCAGCAAGGGGAGAGAGCTCAAATGCTAGCAGGCCTGTCTAGAAAGGGGGTGGGTTGGAGGGAGATAGGGCTTCATGAGAAGAGAAGGGCAGGAGGGCACTCGTTCACCAGGAGCCTCTGCACAGACTTGTCAGAGGGGCCTGTCTGAGGCTGGGTCCAAAGGAACACGGCTTCTCAGCCCAAGAGGCCTCGCCAGGTCCTGGCCACAGGCCCACAGGCCGCACTCCTGAGTGGAGCAGGACCTTTGGCCTCCTGAGGTAGCCCCGGGGCACAGATGGGCCAGGTGGAGGCTCCGCCTCTATGGGCCCAGGCCAGAGGGACATGTGCAGAAACCACAAGGCTAGAAATAACACTGAACTTCCTTTGAAAGTACTAAAGCAAAACTGTACCCCCTCCCCCAAGAGAAAGGTTTTGACCCGAGAAGGGCCTTTCACGGCCCATCTACAATGAATAGGCACAGTCCACCATGGTGCATCTACAATCCACCATGGCCCATCTACAATGAACAGTCATAGTTCACCCCCGCACACACCCATACACATCCTATCTATACCATCCCCACGTGGTGCTTCAAATATCTGTGCTGCCTTCACAAAGATCTGAAGCTGCTCCTAGCCTCCCTCAAACATATCTTCTTCAACAACAAAGAATACTGCCCACCAGGCAGGCACAGAGTGGGTACCCCCCCACACACATACAATCATTGAAATCACAGCTTCACTCTCATCCGAGGCCTCTGTCCCACCCTCTCCTGCTGCACCAATTCCTTCCCTGGAAGAGAAAGCTTGAGATGGGGCAGAGATGGGTTCTAACCCCATGAGCCTCCACTGCATTGCAGTGTCAAATCTTCCAGCAGAAGCCAGAGTCATGGGATCTAGGACCTATTCAACAGATGAGGCAACCGAGACCTGAAGAGAAGGCACACACGCTGAGGCTCACGTACAACCTGGGAGGCACCGCCTGGTAAGACCCAGGAAAAACCAGGGAGACCAGCCCTTCACCTACAGAGAAGCAGCAGGTTGACAGTTTCCCAAGAGCAGGGCTTCTCCCCTAACTAGATAAAACTTTGAATCTGCCCAGTCCCTAAAAACAGTTTGTTCCCTTAGCTCTGTTGGCTTATCTTCTGTGATCTTGTTTACACAACAAGATCTTAAGCAAATGTTTTCTCCACTGAAACCAGCTCCCTGGCCTTCAGGGAGCCTCTCCCCTCTCTTAGTCTCCAGTTTCCACTAAAGAGATGGGCCAGAGTGGCCTCCCCAATGTCTTCCAGCTTGGACCTTCTGTGATAGCAATTCAGATGAGAAAAAAGTAAGACTTCAGTTCCCTAGGGAAGAAATTAGCAGAAACTGCTGAGTTTGAATTTGGATTACCAAAGTGACAGCTGACTCGAGTTTTGGATGGCTTCTGGCTTCACTACGATGCAGACCTGCTGCACACTGCCTCAAGGCCTCCTGTGGGCTCTCCTCAGCATTTCCTCTGACCTGGGTCCTCCTGAGACCTCCTGGCCATTGCTCAGGGTTGCTCAAGAACAGGTGGGGTTAGCTGGGAGCCCAGCTTGTGCTGCCTGGGAAGGCAAAAGGCAAGTCAGACTTCGGCCTCTGTAGACCCCAGGAAAATCAGCTGTTCTTATAGCAAATCAACAACAGGCTTGTGGTCAGTAAGGCCTAGGCTTCCACACATCCTGTTTGCTCAAAGCATGGGCCACCTTGCCCTTTCCCCAACCACAGCGCAGACCCTGGAGTCTCACTGCTTTGAAAGCCCAAAGCCAGGTTTGGCTTGCCTGGGGGCTAGGGAATCATGGGGTGGATACATGGCATTTAGAGAACAGTGAGCAAAAGAGGAACAGTCACCCCATCACCATCTCAGCCTCCTCGGTCTTCTGGCCACACCCGGGGCTATATGGGAAGGAGCCTGGAGAGAGTCCTGGGGTCAGGTTCCTGACCCAGCAGGAAAGGGTGTACAGGAGTGAGGCCTCCTCTAAGGCTGGAAGCACTTCCCACTCGTCTTCTTTTGGTTCCTACAGCTCCAGATGAGGAAGCAGGGCTGAGATGAACATTTCTGACAAATAAGGACCAGAGCCTCAGAAAGCGTGAGGGACTCGGTCAAGGCCACCTGGACACTTCAAGTGTGGACAAACTTCCTGTGCAGCTCCCACTCTCCTTACCTGCCATCCCTCTCCCCAGCCCCAAGGGACCACCTAACCTACAGAGCCCCTCTGTTTAAAGGGAAACTTGCCTAAGGCTCATTGATGGGATGAGAGGAGCAGGAGAGCACTTTACTCAGTAGGAATCCCTGAGCCCACCCCAGGGTTGGAGGTACCAGGTATCAGCCTGCACTCGAGAAATGGAGATGGAATGACATGGCCCGGAAAGGGGTGGTGCCACCAAAGACTGAAGGTCTTCATCCTCTGCTGCCAGCCACTCCATAGAGCACCTCCAGAGTCTGTGGGCAGAGGGCTGGCAGAGAAGTTTCCAAAAGGCAGCCAAGCCAACTCCTGCCAGTTCTCACCCCCGCACTGGTTGTAAAGAGGACTACTTTCCTTGGCAACCTCCGTCCCAGCAGAGCCCCTTGCCCTGACGGGCCCTGGGGCTGAAGAGTGGTTGTGTTACAGAATTTCTTCAAGGCATCTCAGGCATGAAAGCTCCTTAGCTGTGTCACGAGCCAGGATCTCAAGTGGGCATCTCAGAGAGGTTCAAGTGAGGATGTTGATAATTGAACAGGTTGCCCATCTGCCCCTACTTCTACTCCATCTACCTGCACGCACTAGGTTCAAAGACCTATAGTCTCCAACCTGGACCCTGGATCACTGTGTCAACACTGCTTGACTTAAGAGACAGATAAAACACAAATCTCTTAAAAAGTATTACTGACTTCATAGAGTTCTGTTGCTTTTTCAACCAATGCCTTCTAAATGTATAATACTATGTAAGAAAGTCATGAAATTTTGACATTAAGTAGGTCCTAAATTTCTAAAATCTGAGGACCACTGTCCAGGAGCTTTGGGGAGAAGAGAGGCTAAAAAATAGTCTGGTTCTGGCCCTGGCAGAGCTGCCAACCTCCAGGACACAGAGTCAGGTGCCCCACTCCAGGGGGCTTCAGGAAGGGGATGCTTTGGCGGCTGGGTGGTTGCCCTAAGGGGGCCATTAGGGCCAGGCCTTAAAGTCTCCAGCCAGACCAGCCAGACCCAGGAGAGGATAAGGCAAGGCTCACTCTGGGGCCCTAACTTGGGTAGCGCTAGGGGTCTCTTTGACACACAGTCTTCTCATGGTGGAGTGGGAGAGGGAGGCTCAACTATTGGTTGGCTGTAACTGCCCCGGTGTGGTCATGAAATTCCCAGTGTCTGTGGGTGAGAGCCAAGTCACTGAATCAACAAGCCCCATTAGTCACAACACCAGGGATAAAGAGCTGCCCCTTATCAAAGGAGGTGGGTCACAACCTTTCCCAAGCAGCCCAGACCCCAGGCCTTGGTGCTGGCCCTGGGGCTGGTGGACAGGAGGATTCCAGACTGGTTCGAGAAGCCCGGGCTTCAGAGGTCAAAAGGCAGGAGAACCCCACAGTTACACAGGATGAACACCCATCATCGCCATCCCAACAAGATTCCACGAAACAGCAAACATCCTCAAGAGACTTAAAATAGAATCATGATAGCTTAGAAACCTTTTTACCTCCTCAGGTTCTCAGCCAGATTCATGAATCTAAGAGACACAGGCTGACTCTCCCCTCCCCCAGACCTCATGACTCCTAGGGGCTGAGCTACAGAACCCCACCCTTCACCTCCCACCGCTATATCAAGATGCCACACTGGCCAAGGGTGACATCCAACCCATCCCCTGCATCCAGGTCGGGGGCTCTCAGCTTTAGGGTCACTAAGAATCACCAGGAGACTGTCACCAATGAAGCCTTCTGAGTACCACACCCAGAGGCTGACTCTGCTTGTATAACAAGCCCCCAGGTCCTGGAGGTGGTCCCAGACTGCCCTCTGAGAACAATGGTCTAAAGAGAAAAAGGCCTCACCCAAGTGGGCCAAGGACTGGGGGCTTGGGGAGGGCAAGTCTCCACTCAGGTCCCTTGACCGAGTCCAGTGGTTCAAAGACAAGGCCCCAAGTAGCATCAGAGTCCTATGAACAAGCTCTAAGGGCAAAAGGATGTGGGAAGGCTCTGAAATGGCCTTTCTACACTTCCAAAGCATCCACTCTCACTGACAGCACACCTCCCTCCCCGAGGAGCTGAGGGAACCCTGAATTGCAGAGGCACCTGGCCCACTCAACTCTGAGCAGTCCAAGAAGCAGGTCAGAAGGCAAAGCATGTCAGCCTGGGGCTGGGCTGAGTGGGCACAACCTGGGCTTCACGGGCAGCTGCCTGCCCAGCCCATCACCTTCCCATCAGTTAGCTTGACCCAAAAGGGGAGAGTAGGAGAGAGCTAATGGAGCTAAGAGACTGCCCGGGCCTCAAAAGTGAAGGCTGGACTGGAAGGGCAGTGCAGGCTGCAGGGCCTCCATGTGCTCTTGCAGGGGGAGGAAATGCTGCAAAACGTCCACTCTGGCCCTCCAAATGCCCTGGTGCCCTGCAGCGTGGGTCTATGACTGCTTTCCCTTTGTGGGCAGCCATCTGTCCCTCTCCTTTATTCCTGACCAAAATGACCTAAGCACTGGCCAGGCTGGTTGGACCAAAGCATCAAGGAGGAGGGGTCTCAGGGAAAGAGCATGGTCCCACTCCACTGCTCCTGTGTCGGGTGGTGGGGCAGCTCTCTGCCTCCTTCTGGACCTGTTCTTCACCAGGACGATGGAGGGGGCTTGGCTGGCTAATCCTAAACGCCCTTATGGATCTGACAGGCTAGGCTGGGTGGTGTGGGGTGATAAGGAGGCCACAGACGCACGCTGGTGATAGGTGGAAGGGACAAGGCCCCTGCCCAGGAGATGCTGGGCTCCCCGGATGTGAAGGAGCCAAGGCTTGCTTCCTGACTCAGAGCTGAAAACCATGCCTGCGGGGCGTGAGGGGGGGGCATGCTAAGGCCACAGATCTCTGGGCCTGAGCTCCAAGACCCTGAAATCCCTCCTATCCCCCCACCCCTGCTAAAGCCACTCCCAGGAGGGAGGGGCCCCATTGGTGCCTCAAGGCAGCATCAGCATTTCCGGGACAGGCACAGTGATTTATCAGCTCACTGTCTCTCTACTGAGAACAAGGCAAGCTGGGACCTGTGAGGGTATGACAGGCAGGGAGTGATGGGCCCAGCCCAGGGCAGAAGGGGGCGGGAATAGGCAGGAAGAGGAGGCTACCCCCGCTTTCCCTCCACAGCACTACTACTGGGAGGAACAGCTTTTAGGGGACCCCCTAGTATGCACCTCTCCCCGCATACACATAAAAGCCTATCTCAGCTGTCCTAACACCTCAAAGCCCTGGGGAATCCAGGGCAGGACTAGGGGTGGAAGGACAGAAACTGTGCTTGGCTTAAAAGACCCCTTTCCATTTTGTGTAATGTCAGGGCTTTACAGAGGGAAAAACCTGAGATCAAGGTCGCAGAGCCAAGCCTCCCAGGCCTGGGCCCTTTCTCCTACACCATGCTGCCTGCTGAGAGCATCCCTGGGCCAGGGTGTTTGTAGAGAGATGGAGATCCAGGTAGCCCAATTCCCAAGTCAGGCCAGTGTTGCCACTCTCACCCCATGCCTATCCCTCCATGGAGCTGGCGCCTGCCACAGCAGCCCGCGTGCCAGGACTAGTCTCAGAGCAGACTCAGCTGAGGGCTGGGCATGGAACCAGAGCTGGAAGACAAGTTCCTCTGCTTTTCCCCACCTGCAGAATCCGGGCCAGGCAAGGCAAGATTTCACTTGGGCAGGTGTTGAGCAAGGCGGCCCAGCCCAGGTCTTGCCAGCCCCAGCACCTGGTGCTACTCTGGAAGCCAGGCAGGGCTCTATCCCCGCAGGCCTCCCAGTGACCCCTCCTCAGGGACCCGTAGCACGGACCACCAGAGGTGGCCAAAAGAAAATGATCAGACTCAGTAGGGTAAAAACCTAGTTACAGTTTGGGCTCTGCTCCTAGGTAATGTTGGAAAACACCCTGCCTCAGGTTGCCCATGTGTACAATGGAGTTTGGTCAAAATGGTGGCAAGAATGCTCCCAAGTCCAAGTCGGTGGCTTCTACTCTCCACAGGCTCTCTGGCTGGGGAGTCAAGACTCACCTCTAGGGGAAGCCTTGCTTCCCAGATGTGGTGGTAGCAGCAGGCTGCCCATGGGAGGGGTGGCATACCACAATGTGGTCCTCAGCAGAAAAAGCCATGATGGGCAAGTGGGGACAGGGACACTTCTTGATCACACTGACTCAATATCATCACTCTCAGCTTCCTAAAGGGAGACATGGCCTAGGAAGGGTGCCGGAGATGTCCCAAATCAAGGTGACTCTGGGGATGGCAACCGGCAACCCAAGGAGACATAAGAGGCAGCTAAGACCTTCAGGGCATTGTCCTGTCCCAGCCCTGGCTGTCTCAACAAGCCAACTAAGGAAGCTCAATTCAGGATTCCCCCAATCAACCCCTACAGGAAAGTTAAGCCCCATCAGCCCCCATAAGGTCCCTGGAACTGTTATCACTGGCCTTGGGGGCTTTAGGGGCTGACACCTCTAGCATATGAATTTCTAGTGACATCCTTCCCCTGGACAAACTAAATAAAGTGTCTTCAAGTTTCACAGAGGCAGAAACTGCAGCTTTGGACACACCTGCAGCCAGCCAGGGCTCCAGTCGTGTGTATACTGGGGGGAAGGGGCAACATGCTCAAAGGTTATCACCAAAATCTCTTCTATCAATATCCCTGTAGTTGCCCAATGTCCCCCTTGAAAGCAAAAATGCCTCTGGGAGGGCTACAGAATGCTAGTCCCTCACACTACAGCATAAATCAGTTTCATGTGGGGAAAGGGCTAATTCTGGAACTGGGCCAGTTGGGGCGGGCAGGAGCTATGGAAGATGGAAAAGGATTATAAAAGTGTAGCTAGAAGATGCCAAGACCAAATCTGTTAACCTTTGTCAGGTTGTAGCTACCAGCAATGCCGTATCCAGGAAAGAAAGACTCGACTCCCTGTGCTCCCCCTTGAACCACAAATGTACATGCCTTTTCTTTTTATGGGCTAACCTGGGAACCTGACCTCTCAAATAAAGCACAGTTCAGACTAAGCCAGCACTGAGGCTGCTGGGAAGCCTAGACAGAGACACAGGAAGGGCAGGGCAGAGTATCCTTGAAGGTGTCCCAAGGAGGGTAGGGCTGGAACCTTCTGGTTTGGGTGATAGAAGATAGAATTTTCTGAGAAGGTTGTGTCTGAAGAAGTTGGGTTGCTCCCTAGATACTGATGGGGCCCCAGACCAATGGCTCGCCCTCTTGGTGGGCTGGGGGCTCTGCACAGCCTCAAACGTGTAGTGTGGAGCTCCTAAGGCCCTTGCAGCCTTTGCATGCAGTTGGTGGAAGTACCTGAAAGGGAGACTGTGGATGCAGCTCCAGTCTCAGGAGCTCAGAGGCCATAACGCCTTGTCCATGCCTCAGGGATTGCTGGCAGTGGGGAGGATATCTAAGGATCTGACCTGGGCTGGGGGTTACTTAAGAATAGAAACAACTGAATTAGGCTTTGGGAGGAAAAAATAAAGTAATTGCAGCTGATAGCTATTGAGTATTAGGTGCCAAGTACTAGCCTAAGCACTTTCCCTGAATTAATTCGATCTTCACGGCCACCTTCAATTCTAGCACCATGCCCACCTTACAGTTGAGGAAACTGAGGCTAAGGGCTTGTGTCTTCTGTCCAAGGGCACACAGTTACTGAAGAGAGGCCAGCAGGCAAGCTGTGAACTACCCATCGCGGTGAAGCCCACTGGGATGCCCTCATCCTCAGGGAGAAAAGTCATGTTTCTCTTGGAGGAAGCACAGAGGAAAGGGTCCTCCCTGCAGCCTGGCCCAGCTTTGTCGGCATCCCCAGAGAACAAGGTTCCTTCTCCAGGAGCACCTTTGGTCTGAAGTTCTGGGCACAAACAGCTGTGCCCCACAACCAGGGCTCTGCTCAGCTGGACTGAGCCCCCACCCAGATAGCCCAGTGTCTGGGTTTGCCTGGCCTCCTCCCCGACCCGCCAGCCCAGCCTACACCTCTTCAGATCAGAAGGCAGCTCCTGGCAGAGATTCCAGCATAGGAGAGCAAAGTCTGGCCTGCCTGGGAAGGCTCATGTTTCTGCCAGGGAAGGGGCAAAAGCCATGTTTGTAGACCCTGTTCCGTCAGCACCACAGGGGTCAGACCAGTCGGTCATTCACACAGAATAACTCCACACCCAGTTAGGTCAGAGACTGCACCCCTTCCCTGGTCATGACCATGGTGCGAGGGTTCTTCCAGGGACTCTCCATAGGGGATCAGCCTCAATGCTCCCCCAGACATGTTCCTCTTTGCTCCAGGCAAGGAAGGGGCCCCCAATCCTATCACATGTTACTTCATTGACTCTTTCGGTGAAAAATTCCGTTTTACAGGAAACTGAGGCTGAGAGGTAGGTGAAGAATCGTACCCAGGACTACATAGGGAGGAAGTGGCAAAGCTCATATGTGCCCCAGGTGGGTCATACTCCATGTCCTGTGCCCTTCCCAGGCTCCACCTGTCTGCCCAAACCCAGGTTGTAACTAACCAAGGCAGACTAGCCAGCTAGTTCTGGGCCCCACCCCACCTGCCCAGGCCCAAGGATTCGGGACCCCAAACTGGGTCCCCCAAAGGCAGGCAGCCTCAGGCCTTCAGGCTCAGGTGGCTGCCCTTACACTGGAAGACAGGTGGGCCAGAGTGCCTACTGCATGTCCACTTCCTAGACAGGGTCAATAAGAATGATCCTCATTCATTGGGGGTGGGGGGAAAAGTAAGAGGTTCTCTACTCTTCTCACAGTTCTCTGAGTCTAGGATGCCCTCATCACTGCTTCAGATTCACCTGTGAAGACCTAGAGGGTGGGGAGGACAGCTTCCTGGACTACACAACAACCAGGCCTGGCCTCAAGGAAACTCCACCTATGTGCCTCCCCCAGGCCCTGGGTTCCCTTCAGAGAAACTGTGGGGCAGGGGATGGGAAGGCAGAGCCTTAGGATCTCAGGTAACCCAAGTGAGGCCCATTCTCCTAGCCTGGCCCACAGCTCGGCAGACCCTGGCCAGCCAGGAGGTCTTGCTGCCCAGGACCATCCCCACGCCCCGTCCTGAAAGGGATGTGATCAGCATGATAGCAGCACCGCACCCCAGTGGTTTTCTCTGGGAGAAGCTGGAATGACGTCAGCCTCTATGATGAGTCTCAGAGGCTTCTGAAACATCCCAAAGCCTAGGGCCCTGCAAGCCCAAACCTGACTGTCGTATCTATCCAGAACACTCATGGTGATAGGACCTCCAAGGGCCCAGAGAGTTTCTGAGCAGGAGGGATGCTGAGAAGCTCCTGGAGAGCAGAGTCCATGCCATTGTGTGTCTTGGCCATGGGACCGACATGATCTAGTCCCCAGCCAGGTCAGGCCTGGCTGGAGCATCAACGGAGGCATAGAAACAGCAAGGCCAGAGCCCAAGTCTTAGCGGGCTTTCTGGGGCCTCCTGGTACCCAGCAGGTGCCAGATACCATGGGGATACAAACTCCTCGGTCCTCCAGAAGTTCCCTCCCACCTCCCCATATCCCATTCTGGGGAATGTGCAATTCTCCCACTTACCTCATGACAGGCAGAATCCTGTCTCTTAGACTGCACCCAAAGAGGACCAGGGGACCACAGGAAGTGCCAGGTAGCCCCAAGTGGAAAGGGTTACAGATTCAAAGTAGCACCACCGTGGTGGGAGAGTTCTCCCAACCCCTTTGGAGATCAGCGGTGCTCAAGAGTGGTTCCAGAGCAGAAAGGGTTACAGATTCAAAGTAGCACCACCGTGGTGGGAGAGTTCTCCCAACCCCTTTGGAGATCAGCGGTGCTCAAGAGTGGTTCCAGAGCAGGACTGGCAGCCACCATGGTTCCCCCCTCAGGGAGACTCCCCTACCCTAACACTTCCCATGGCCAGAAAGCAGGCCTGCATGTTTGAAGTTCAACAAATGTCCTGCCTCACAGCTCAAGATCCTCATTTGAAATTGTTCCGTGGGACTCTGGGACAAAACCCTTCCTCTGACTGAGGAGACATGAGAGGTGCTGAACTGTGAGGCTCCCTTGTTGTCACTGCCCCCCTGGCCTATGCAGAGACTACCTGTCTGGTTCTACCGTCTCACACATGCATCCCCTGGACCAGGCGTGGACACCTCCCCACTATCCAAGGCTGTGCGGGTGTTCAGGCTGTGGTTTTAGAATTGGTAGAACCCAGTAGGGCTCATGAACCTCCCCACTTCTAGCACTTGAGACAGAGCCCTCCTGGGGCAGCAGGAACACAGCCAGGTCCCCACAGACACCTGCCAGTCACACGCCTTCAAAAACATGATCTCACCTCTGCCTCTCACCTCCTCCCCATTTCACAGATGGGCTCACTGAGGCCGAGAATGGCCCACATACAAAGCCACACAAAAGTAAGAGGCAGGGCCAGGGTGGGAAGCCAGGCCCTAACCTGTATTTCATTTTACCTACCCCCGCCCCCACCTCAGGCTGGGCCACAGGAGGGGGGTCAGTGAGTCCAGGCTGGCTGGGTGTCAGGGGAGGACCTGTGGGCCTGGCATCATGACTCAGCTGATGAGTGGACTGATTAACACGCCCACCTCCCCCCCGTCCCAACCTGCCCGCCAGTTTTCATTCCTGCTGTTGAGCGGACCTCAGGTAGGTGCCAGGATGCCTGGGTGTGTGCATACAGAACATCTCCCGGCCCCACCTAGCCCGATCCTGCCCAGGAGCCTCTGTCCATCCTGGCTCCCACACTAAACTTCAGTATCCTCCTCCAGGTAGCCTGCCCTTCTCTGCCCAGCCCATCCCACAGATGGCCCTTTGGGGAGCCAACTCTCGCTCAAATCCCAGAGGGAATAATGGTAGTGGATGTGAGCCCCCAACAAGTCCTTCTGTGCCATCTTCACCCTCTTGGAAATGAAGAAGAGAAGAAGGCCCCTTGATCAGAAGGGGAAACTGAGGCCCACAGGGGCAATGGCCTGCCCAGGCCACGCGTGGTTGGGGACTCAACTGGGACTAGAGAGGATCAGTGTCCTGGCTGCCCGTCTCTAGAAATTAACTTCTGCAGACTTCTAAAGCCAGGGCCATGAGGAGTGCCACAGCTGGAAAACCAGCAACAAGGGAGGCAGAGAAGAAGGTACAGCCAGGTGGTGACCAGGTTCCCCAAAAACGAGGACTGCAGCCTAACAGGCAGGAAAGCCCACTGGGGAAAGCGAATCAGGACTGTCCAGGCAAAGCCCAGCTACAGTTGCAACCTGTACTGTGGGTCCACCCCTCTCTCACACATATAGATACACACACGGCCTCTCGTGGGGCTGCAACCCTCAGGTCAATCACTGAGGAGAGGAGATTTCACAGAGCTGAAGGCTGGATGAGGTGCACCCTTCATGTATAATCAGGCAGCCTACGAAGCCATGAATGCCAGGTCAGAGACCCTTGAGGGGCTCTTGGTGAGGAAAGGGACCAGGGGCAGGAGGGGACAATGTTGTGAAGCCTCGAGTTCACAAATCAACAGGAAAGGTTGCTGAGGAGATAACCAAGTGGAGGAGCAGTTCTGGCCACTACCCCTTCCCCTGACTCAATAGTCCTAAGCCCTAAGATTTCCCACCACATGCTCCCCAAAAGCTTGCCTCCACACTCACAGGTCCCATCAAAAAGCAGGACACTTTCTAGGAAATGCTAAGGCCACCCCTCCCCAGGCTTCCCATGGCCACCCCTCCTCTGGGCTCCCGCAACACTGACTACAAGGGAGCTGACCTGCTGAGACAGTCTCAGGCATGGGAATGCCAGGGATCGTCTCCTCACTCAAATGTAGGTTTGTGGGTAGAGGAGGCTCCCCATGTCTGCCTGCAGCTGGAAACTGCACAATTGCTGATGTAGCCCAGAGCCCAGGGTCCTTTGCCACTGTGGTCACACTTCTATAGTGTGAACCCGAAACATACATCCTTGTAGTGAGGGATATACACACACCTGCCCTTCCTTGGTACCTATGAGGGCACTCATGTCCCACTCGGTGGAAGGTTCTAGAATGCATGCTCCTACCCAAACCCCAATCTCTGCTGGAATAGCTGAGAAGGAAATGACACAGTACTGACTCTGTTCCAGGGTACAGGATCCTGGCACTGAAAGCCCTCTTTCCACAGACTCCCTTAATCCCATTCCTTCTCTCTAGACACACTTATGCAGGGCCTCAGGGGCACTTTCAATCCAAGACTCCAGAATTGGTGAAAAGAAGGCAACCGGGCAATAATTCAGAACGAGAAATCGTTTAATGACCAAGTCCTCATGTAACTGCCCCCCTCTGCCAGCAGGACTGGCATTGTGGGGAACCAGGTGGTGAACCCAGCACAGCAGCCAGAAACCTTGGGTTCTGGTTGCCCCAACTGTGTCATGGTGTCTGCTTCCCAGCTTAAAAATAATCTACTAATTCCATGAATGATTCCCCAGGTGAAAGATGAAAGGTGAAAGATGGCCCACGCTGGGAGATACCTGGAGTGTAGCTCGAGAGCTCCATGCAAACAGGCTACTCCACACCCAAAGATGTACAGTTTTTGCCTGGGCCCAGCCCACACATTTCCCACTCTGCTCTCTCGGGTTCCCCTCGGCATTCTGTGAGGAGCTCTTGCCTATCCCTCGGCAGCCATCACATGAACCCAGCACAAGCACAGAACATTGCCCAATGCTCAGGGTTTGCCTAAAGGCATCGTACAGGCCAGCTCAGCCCAGCCCAATGTCCCCTCCACCCAAACCGCTCACACCCATGGTTCTCCAAGACGGACCAGCAAATACTCAGAAGGGCCTCACAAGGTTCAGTCAGCCCCCACAGGCCAGGCTTCTCAGGGTGATTCGACAGTTCCATGATGCACTCACACCAAATACATACACACACGCATACAGCACATACGAACATCCAAATCCTGGTTCTGCCCCTGGAGGGGCTCACTTCCATAGGCCTAGCTTCCTCATTCACAAAATAAGGCAATATTATATACTGTAAAGATCTGGGGTTATATTTAAATAAGAATTTAAACTTTAGGAAAAGTACAGAGCACTCAACAGTAGGCACTCAAAGAAAGATAGCCTTAATTATATCGACAGCTAACTTTCCTCGGGCACTTTCATCACAAAGTACTTTCACACATTCATTATGAAATGAATACGCAAATGACAGAACGAGGACAGGGAGAACAGGTATCATGATGCCCGCTTTCCAGAGGAGGACAACAAGACTTGGAAAGAAAGTGACTCACCCTAGATTACGTAGTAAATTAGTGGCAGAGTTGAGACCTGGTCCTGGGGCTCTGCTTAAATCCAAAGCTGTTTCTGGATGTCACACGGTATGGGTGCGGATTATATAGAAACAAGAACTAAAATCCAAATAAAATGTGGTAAGGCTGAGCACAGCGGCTTACGTCTATAATCCCAGCACTTTGGGAGGCCAAGGCAGGAGGATCACTTGAGGCTAGGAGTTTGAGACCAGCCTGGGCAACTTAGCAAGACCTTATCTCTACAAAAAATAAGAAAATTTGGATGTGGGGGCATGTGCCCAAGTCCCAGCTACTCGGGAGGCTGAGGTAGGAGAATCACGTGTGCCCAGGAGTTGGAGACTGGAGTGAGCTATGATCATGCCGCTACATTCCAGTATGGGTGACAGAGTGAGATCCAGACTCAAAACAAAAAAACATGTGGTAAAGAGATGGAGATAGGGCCAAAGCTGACAGTAACAGTCATGGCTAAAGAACAACGACCCTTGCCTAGTCCATTCAGGTTATCTGTGACCAGCAAGCCACTTACAAGTTAAACCTGTTCGAGGAACTTGGAGCATGGAGGTCATCAAGTGCCTCCCCCAAGAGATTACTCATCTCTCTCCACTAGGGAAGGTCCCCTAAGTGCTTCATCTTGTCAGGGGCTCTTAGTTTCTCCAGGTGGGGAGCTGACAGGGAAGGGACAGCAACACCTTCAGGTCCCAGCTAAGGTCCCTGAAGGACACAAAATCCATAGACGAGACCCTTACTCAGAGCCTAAAACTCTGGACTTAGAAAGAAGTCTAACGAATCTGATCAGTTTCTTAGTACTACTGGAGAAGAGCAACAGATTAGAACTAACAGAAAAGCTGCTTGCTACACTGAGGCACACAAATGTCACTTCTGGCTGCTCTCAGACAGGGATGGAAAAGGAGAAAGGCCAGAATTCAAAATGGGGCAACATGTGGGCATCAGGCACATGGACAAAGTGCTTTTCAGAGCACAGTAGACTCAGGAGACAATGCCTTCACCTAGCACAGTGATGAGGAGATTAAATCATGCAGAGCATTTTTTTGTTGTTGATAAAGGAAGAGAAAGAAATATTTCAGAGAATCTTGCCCAAAATAAGGATACTTTTGTGGGTAATACGGATTCCTAGCTCATTTTTAAAACCTGGATACCAAGGACACCTCATTCTAAAGGGATTTCTGGAATCCAAAATTCTGCTGCAACAGAAAAGAATCCTCTATAAAGTACTGAGAAAGTCAAGATTTATATTCTTTCCAGGCTCTCTTCTTTCTCACCCCTCTCCCCACCAGTCTGCATTAATGAGGTTTTATTGGAGCCCATCAGGAGCCACAGGTAAAGACTTAAACCGGCTCCACCCTCCCGGTGGAGCTGAAGCCAGGGGTGACATCACTTCTAGAAGGCTTTGAGCCCAAGCAGAGGCAGCCCCCACTCAGCCAGGCCGTGGGGAAATGTCTCTACTAGCCCCCGTAATTAAGGCAGAAGGGATTGTATGCCTTTCAAGGAAGAGAAGAGAGAAAGGGAGAAAAACAGCAAATAACTATTCTAAAACAAGAAAATTTTCTTACATGACCAGAAACAAAGACCACAGGAAACACACAGAGAGACAGAGAAACCTTTTTAGACAAACCTGTTTTAATCTCCCGGGAGTGGTTTTGAGCAACCTCCTGCCCCAGCAGCCTCCCCTCGCCCATTCAGTCAGGCGCCCAGGAGTCACTCCCTGCCTCACTGGTCCCCAGAGGGGTTCTGACCTGCTTCCCACTGGGGCCAAAGTGAACCCTCGGAGAGGGCCAGATCCCTGCTACTTGTGGACACCTTCTCAGCCTTAAGTAAGCCCCAGCTGCTGTGTTTCTTTTAGGGAAGGATTAGAGGAGGACTTTGGGAAGATACTGTCAGCCACAATATGCACCCACCTTTAGCCTATATGGACACTCATATAAGAGGGAGAGGGCAGAGCTGGGAAAGAGAAAACAAGCTAAACTTTATAAAATAAGAAAAACAAAAAAGAACACCTAAGCTCCAAACCAGAGCCTGGCCCCAAAGCTAAAGCAGTACTTTCAGGTTCAAGTCTAAGATCCTTCTCCAGGAGGTCCTCCCTCCTTTCCCCCTTGAGACGTTCCTGCCTCCTGGGCCCTGAATCTCCACCAAGTGTCAGAGTTTCTGGGCATCTGCTCCCACCCAGCCCACAGAAAACTCTAGGGAAACGCAGTCCACAGAGAACCCTGAACTCCATCTGCCTCCCGTTTTAACGGAGTTGTGTGATCCCATGCACAGGAATGTCTGCCTCACGCGGGGCAGGCAAAGGAACCAGTAGTCTTCTGATTCTGGCTGGAAATAGGTGGAGCACCCCACCTCGGCTGCCCCTGCAGAGGACTCATGGCGGGTCTGGAGAGCTCAGAGCAGCCAGATGATGCCAGGCGGTCAGGGAGGTAAACCAAGTAGCTTCACTCTTCTCCAGGGTCGGAACTATGACCCCAGGTGCAATCTGAGTCCCACAGAAACCACAACTCTGAAGAGCAACTTCTTGGACCTGAAAGCCAGGAGTGCACTAGAAACTCAGGTCAGAAATCATATCCTCCCTCCCCGGAGCTCCCTAGAGCACGCCCCCTCCTCTACATTCTAACTCACTGGCAGTTCCACAAGCATCAGGGAACTCTCCTGGACTTCAAAATGTTTGGAAGCACAAGTCACCTGGGAAGCAAAGAGGGCACTCTACACTTAGCCTCAAAACAACACTGACACTGTAAAATATCCCAACACTCTCCATAACTGCTAGTTACTCTTATTAGAGAGGGCAATGCTTGCAGAGGGTCCACACTGTTCAGAGGCGTGTTGAGACGCCACATTAGAAGTGGAGGACCCGAGCGCCCACCCCTGCCCGAAGCTAACGCTCCTTTCCTGCCCACGTGCCTCCCTTTGCCAGAGCTGGGGAAGTCAAGCTGTCCAGATGGGGTGGTGAGAGACCGCCGCTTCCGGAAGGGGAAGAGCCCCTGGCTCCGCACCTCCCCTCTACATCCCCGGGGATGGCCGAGCCGGCCGGCCGGGAAGGCCCCGGAATGCCAGCGCCGGGTGCGGGAGCTGCGGGGCGGACGTGGGCACCCGGCGGCCAGCGCTGACACCTGGCGGCGGCCCAGGTCCCAGCTCCCGACAGGGGCCGGCTCTGCGGGGCGGTTCCCAGGAAAGGGTTACCGGGGCCGAGAACAAAGCGCCCCCATTGGGGAAGGCGGGCTAGCGGCCGGCGGCCGGGGCGGGAGATCCACTTTCTGGGGACCCTCATGCTGTTCTTTGTCCGCCACGTCCCTCTTAAAGGAGTCTGATCCCCGCCAAGGGGAGATGCTGCCTGCATCCTCCCCAGAGACCTCCCCCAGCCTTGAGCTCCACATTTGTCCCTTTCCCCCCAACTCTACTGGGCGGGCCAAGGAACCCGCCTTCCCTCCGCGCGGCTTCAGCACAAAGCCGAGCCGGGAAGGGGGAGGCCGTTCCCGGGTCACTCGCGTGGAAGGCGTCCGCGCGCCTCGGCCGTGCCCGGCACGAGAACGCGTCCTCCCGGGCCAGCTCAACTTCAGCAGCCCAGAAGTTGGGCTCCTCCGGGTCTGGCGTTCCGAGGCCAACTTCCAGGAACCTCTCGTTGCCAGCTCGGCCCGGCTCACCTCGAGCCGCCAAGGAAAGCCTGGAAGCCCCGCAGCCGCCCGCCCGCGGCCCCCACGCAGCCCTGCTCAGTTCCCCGGGCCAACCCGCCC
>NW_007248621.1:113348-128731 GCF_000164805.1 Carlito syrichta | reverse complement strand
CCCAGCGCGCCGCGATCCTAGGCGAGGGCTACGGGGTCCGTTGGCCGAAGTCCGCGTTCTGCTGCCAGAGTCCTCTCCGCTCTGCTCAGATCCGGCCCGCACCTCTCCCGCCGAGCTCCGCCTTATAATAAACCCACAGGCCCTTCGCCGTTGCAGAAACTAGACCACCACCCCCAGCTCTGCCAGGTCTCGGGGCCAGACCCAGGCCCCACCCCCAGGACCCCGCCCCCTGAGTCGCCTCGCCCGGCCCCTTGGTACGCCCCGCCCCCTGTCCCCGCCCCCCTAGGGGTTCGAGCTCCCACCCCCCCCTCCTCAGAGGCAGAGGCTCGCGTTGGAGAGTCGTGGTCCTTGCAAACCCTGGTTCCGGAAGCTTCACCTCGGCTGCTCCTGCGGTAGTGGGGCTGGGGCGCATCCTTTTTCGCCACGGCACAGGGCACTGAGGCGCTGCCCAGGAGAGGAGCAGAAGGGGCGGTAGTCGGTCCTCCGTGGGCGCGAGGCTGCAGCGCCCTCTGGACGCGGTTGCGGAGCGCGCTCCAGGTGCGCTGGACTCCCAGCTCTCGTCGGGAGTGCTTTCTGGGGCTGAGCTGGGGCCCAGGGGCGGCGAGGCCTCACACCAATGGACACACACACACACACACACACACACACACACACACACACACACACAACGCCCCGTCTCTCCTCCAGCTGCGGATGGGGCGCCCTGCGCCCGCCAGCACATATTCTCACGTGCGCCTGTTCTCCCAGCACTCCACAAATTGCTGGAAACACAGGGACTTACTTTAAACTGCTGGATATGCTCGGGGAGGGCTCTCTTAAAAAAAGAGCTCTCAGCGTCTTTTTATAGAAGACAAAGACTTCTGTCTTCCAACTCTGGCCTAAAAGGAAAAATAAATAACTGCTTTGTTCCCCAGTGACCTCGGGGATGGCGATCTGAGAAGCACCGGTTGAGTTCCTGCTCCTTCATGATTCCCTGCCCGTCAGGCACCTCGGTCCAAAAAAGGCTGTGGACGGCCCGTGGGTGTAGGGCCAACGGCTGGGAGAGCAAAGGGGAAGGATGGGCCCTGCCCACAATCTGGTAGGCAGGAGAGATGGTGCCAAACGACCTTCGCCCTGGAATCTAGAGACCAAAGATGGCGTCTCCCTCACACGTCTCCCCGAGGCAGAAGGCAAGGACCAGGTGGGCCTGAACTGGGAACAAAGCAGTCTTCTAAAATTTCTTGGCCTCTCCAGAAGTTTCCAGTGTTTCTCTTTTAAAAGATTAAAGTGTCCTGGGTCATGCAGGAAGGGACAATTAACTATGGGGCCCCTGGATTCTCTCTCACCTGTGTGGCAGGTTTTCTTGGGGCTAAACACCCTCCAGGACTCCTCAGGAGCCGGTCTCATGTTACACTCTCCATCAGAGCACTAAAAGATGGTGGTCCACAAACAGTGCTCAGCCCTGCTTTTGCCCCTGCTTCTGAGTACCTGTTTGACCTCAGGAAACTCTTCCCTTTGGGGTGTCAGTTTTGCCAGGTCAGTCTAATGTGGATGAGGATCTTCATCAAGGTTCTTGAGGGCTGTTGCGGCTTCCTGAGTTCCTTGGCAGTGAATCATTACACAGCATGGCACCACAGAAGTCCAAGGGATGGACTCTCCAGCAGCTCAGAGAGTCCTGATGGGTTAAAAAAATGTCCTTTCCCGAGGCCCTAACTGCATCTACCGGAGGGTAGCTCCACAGGCCTGATGTCAGCTCTTCAGCCCTTTCAACTCAGTATAGAGGAAAAATAGGTTCATTTTAAATCTTACCTTTCTCTACTGCTCAAAACAGAAGAAATTAGGACCAGGGAGGGTTTGACTGGATCTCTTCCTATTTTAAAAATCACCAGTTTGGCATGCCTTTCAAATTGAATAAATTAGCCCTGGATCAATGTGTCTTTTTGGAGCCGACTGGGAAGAGGATGGGTCCTACAGAGGATCCCAAGAAGGCCATGTACACAGGAAAGAGAAGTTGAGAGTCCAGACTTGCTTTTGGTTCAGTATCCACAACCCAGCTTGCTTTTCCCCCTGCCCAAATTCTGCAAGAAAGCCTCTTCCCCCAAGAACCATCTCAGAGTGCCGTAGTACCCAGAGACCTGTGCCTCCGAAGATTTCCTATAGCCCCCTGGCATGGCCTTTCCTGTCTGTACTCATCAGCTCCTTCCTTGGGACCCCCCCAAGAGCTTCGTATAACCTAGCAACTAAAGGGTTAACGCCTGATTCGGCAGGAGGCCTCTAGCCTCAGGTCCAGGACACTAAGACAAGGCCTCCATTCTGATTTGTGTTTTTACCATGGGTAATTAAATATTTGCAAGATCATCCCTGGTGAATCACTGACTGCCTTGAAAGTCGCTTCCTTTCCCACTAAGAGAAAGAACATTTCTGAAAGGCAGGGCCATAGGACTTTACTCTGGGAGAAATGCACACTATTTCTCTGGGATGGCAGTCCATGGGGAAGGGGCAGGAAGCAGGAGAAGGCCAGCACTTGAACACAGGGTCCCCATTGTTCTGTTAGGCACCTCAACTGGCACAGGTATTCTCTGGGCAAGCTAACACCATCTATCTAAATTTAAAAATGTAGGGGTGAGCAATGGAAAAAATTAAAAATTTTAAAAAGCAGTAAAAGGACATAAGAAGGAGTCAATGTAGCCAAAGGACAGCCATTTTGACACTGTCTAGTTCTGTCATATTCTCAGCATTACCTAGCTTGCCCTCTAATCCAGGACAGAACTGGTTTCTCAGAGGTAGCTATTTTTTTTTTCTTTTAAGTTGGAGTCTCACTCTGTCACCCAGACTGGAGTGCAGTGGCATGCTCCCGGCCACCGCAGCCTTGACCTGCTGGGCTCCAGCGATCCTTCCGCCTCAGCCTTCCAAGTAGCTGGAACTACAGGTGTGCGCTACCAGGCCCGGCTAATTTTTTATTTATTGTAGAGATGAGGTCTCGCCGAGTTGCCCAGGTGGGTCTCGAACCCACGGGCTCAGGCAATTCACTCGCCTCAGCCTCCCAAAGCTCTGGGATAATTGTTTTACAACCCCTCCCCGGCTTGTTTTATATTAATTAGCTTTTCTATTCCAAGTATTCAATAAGAAATCAAGTTAACCTAATCAGCCCTTTGTGACCTTCATGACACAGACAGACTTCATCACCATGGCAGCAGTCATGTGACTGACCACCCATCTGCCTGCCATCCATCATATGACATCAGTACCTGTGCTTACCTGCCCCTTCATGATGTTGTGAAAAAGACAACCACCCAATCATCTTAATGACCTGCACCCACCAAAGGAAAGGTTTAAAAGGCATTCAACCTCAAACAGAAGCTGCCATTACTTTGCTAAGCTCTGATCTGGCCATGCAGCTCTTTGAGCCATGGCTGCCATGTTTTCCTGAGCTTTGGCCCTCTTCCCTACCTTGGGGAGGTGAATCCCCTCTCTCTTTTTCTCTCCAATTTACTTTCTAAATAAACTATGTTGTCCAATCTAACTTCTGTGCAGTTATTTGCATCTCTCATGCTGCACTGGATCACAGACTTCCCCGTCTGACCAAAATTTTGGAGCCCTACTGGGAGTCTGATCTAACAAGAAGAAAAAAAAGAAAAAAGAAAAAACTAAAATGTACTTAGCCTTTATCTCAGGAATTCTACTTCAGTGCATTTCTTCTTCATAAATATTTTAATCAATGTTATCCAATGAAGCATGTCTAAATGTTTATCAAAAAAGGAACGGTGGACAGCCGGGCTCGGTGGCTCAGCCTGTAATCCCACACCTTGGGAGGCTTAGGTGAGTGGATTGCCTGAGCCCGTGGGTTCAAGACCCGCCTGGACAACTTGGTGAGACCTCATCTGTACAATAAATAAAAAATTAGCCAGGTGTGGTAGTGCGAACCTGTAGTTCCAGCTACACAGAAGGCTGAGGCGGAAGGATCGCCGGAGCCCAGCAGGTCGAGGCTGCGGTAGCCGGGAGCGTGCCACTGCACTCCAGTCTGGGCAACAGAGTGAGACTCCAACTCAAAAAAAAAAAAAAAAGGAACGGTGGACCATGCCTGTAATCCCAACACTTTGGGAGGCCAAGGAAGGAGGATTGCTTGAGCCCAGAAGTTTGAGACCAGCCTAAGCAACATGGTAAGAGCTCATCTCTACAATAAATCAAAAAATTAGCTGGACGTGGTGGTGTGCGTCTATAGTCCCAGTTACTCAAGAGACTAAGGTGGAAGGATTGCCTAAGCCCAGCAGGTCAACATTACGGTAGCTGTGATTGTCCCACTGCATTCCTGCCTGGGTGACAGTGAGACTCCGACTCAAAACTAAGCAAACAGTGAAACAGATGTGAGTGGTTCACATGACATTCCAACACTGTGCACTATCATACAACATTTGTTTAAATGAAGGAGATGATTAAGTCTTGGCCATGGAGTTTTTTGAAACCTATGTTTAGGTGAAAAGAACAAGTTAAAGAGTGATCTATGTGTAGTAATGGCTAAAATTTTCTTAAAACAAAAACATGTGTAATGTACATATACTATAAATGTATGTAATTTTCACAAGTCTAGGGGAGGGCAACGGGGACACTGTAGGAGAACTGTTATGTTTACTTTGTATTCTTAAGTATTTATAATGAATGCACATATTACTTATTTACTGTTTAGTTAAAAGTTATCTGCTGACAATGAAGAGGAAAGCGACCTCAACCAATAACCTCTCCTCAAGCAGCGTAATAGGGCATTTATTGCCTGTACCTATACTACCTACCATACAACCAAAAACTCAACAATACCAGAATCTAAGCTCCCCTGACCTTCCAGCTCTGCCATTCCATGTGGCTTTATCCTCTGGATGGTGGCAAGATGACATCATTCCCTCTAGCTATCACAACTAACACTGACAGATACAGAAATGAGACCATCTCCTAGTGTCCTTAGAAGTGAGGAAATCATTCACCAGAGTTCCTCCCTACCACCTTTTTTCCCATCTCACTGGCCCAGAGTGGGTCCCAACCTCAACTCATCTCTGGCAAGGAGAGTTTGATGACCAGTACGGGTTTTGATTAATCATCTAGGGGCTTGGATATGGGGGAATCAATACCCCATCCACGAAATATTTTGACTTCTCAAAGAGCATCAGATACATGTAAGGGCATTCTTACTTCAAGATGACACAAAACACAAATTTTTTTTTCATACCTGCTTCTTCCCATAATGAAGCATTTTGAAAGACAGCTATTTGTTTTATTGTGAACACTTCAAACATACAGTAAAGAATACTATAATGAACATCTGTGAAACTACCACTTAGTTCATCAAATTTTAATATGATGTCCTTTTTCTTTTCCTTCTATCCTTTTTTGTGAAATGAAACATTTTAGATTATGATGATTAATTTTATATGTCTACTTGACCAGGCTAAGGGATGCCCAGATAGCTGGCAAAATATTATTTCTGGGTATGTCTGTGAGGGTGTTTCCAGAAGATATTAGCATTTGAATCAGCAGACTGATTAAAGAAGATCCATCCTCCCCAAGATGATGGGGGAGCATCATCCAATCCAAGGGTCCCCAACCTCTGAGCCATGGACAAGTACCTGTCTGTGGCCTGTGAGGAACCGAGACCTCACAGCAGGAGGTGAGTGGCAGATAAGTAGAGCTCCATTTACTGTCATATCAGCGACAGCATTAGATTCTCATAGGAGCACGAACCCTATTGTGAACTGCACACACAAGGGATCTAGGTTGTGTACTCCTTAGGAGAATCTAATGCCTGATGATTCCTTCCCCTTCTGTGGAAAAATTGTCTTCTACAAAACTGATCCCTGATGCCAGAAAGATTGAGGACCACTGATCTAACCTATTGAGGGCCTGAATAGAACTGTGAAGAAAGGGCAAATTCTCTGTCTTCTTGAGACACTCATCTTTTCCTGCCCTTGAACATCAGAACTCCTGCTTCTCAGTCCTTTGGATTTGGACTAAATTACCACCAGCTTTCTTGGGTCTCCAGTCCCACAGACTGTGGGACTTCTCCACCTCCAACATCTCATGAGCCATTCCCATCATACATTTATTCATCTATATGTCCTATTAGTTCTGTTTCTCTGGAGAACCCTGACTAATATACAGATATAATTGAGTTTTCCCAACTTAGGTTTTGAGATTTCGCCATGTTGTTACAGGTAGCTCTGGTTCATTTATTTTTGTTGCTGTGTAGTAATTTATTACATTTATTTACATTATAAAAATACCATGTTTTTCTCCATGGACATTTGGTTGTTTCCAGTTGTTGTTGTTTTTAATATTACGCACAATGCTGCAGTCAATTCTTACACCTGTCTTCTTGAGTGCCTGTGTGAGACTTTTACTAGAAGTGGAGATCCTGAATCTTAGGTATGAACATCTTCAACCTTCTTAGAAATTTCTTTAAGCAAATTGCTCTCCAAGGAGCGGATATTTCTAATTGCTTCCCATAAGTGCTTAATGCCTCCTTCTCAGTAAGAGATTCCCTAAATTTCAACTAGGCTCATGACTACTCAAAGACTACTGTTCCCAACATCTCTTGTAGCTGTGGGTAGCCATGCGATTAGGGGCTTGCCAATGGTTCATGAGCAGAAGTGGTATGTGCACTTTGCAGATGCTGGAAGTGTCAAGGGAAAGAGACACAAGCCTTTCTCCTTCCCTTTTCTCTTTCCTCCTGGCTGGAATGCAGCCATCTTGAACCATAAAGTGAACTTGGGAATAGAGGGCATGCATGGTAGAGGAACAGGTTAGAAGAAGCGTGGGTCCCTGGCCCGTGGAGCATAGCATCATCCCTGGACTACCCATCCAGACTGACACATGATTGAAAATTATCCTTTTTTGTTTGTTTAAGACATTGTTACTCTGAATTTTCTGACACTTGCCAGCAAATCGAATCCTAACAATACGCTGACAAATTGTCTTCTGCACAAGACTAAGTGGATAATCCCACAAGAGTGTGGAGAGGACAATTGCGAGAGGGTGACCAGATGCTGGGGGAGGGGGTGAAAGGAATGGCTTTGCAGATGCTGCTAATAAGAGACTCTAGGAGGCAGCCCAGCCCAATTTCCCAGACCCAGACTGTAAGTTAGATTTTGAATTTGACTCAAGTCAACTAACAACCCCTGCTCCCCACAAAAAGGAATAGACTAGAAGGAGCTGTGTCTGAGAGAGGTATTTTCAGAGGACTGTCTGAAGACCTCACAGGCCCTTTGCTCCTCCAGTGCAACGCAGAGGTCCAGGTGCAGGGGCATAGCCCTAACTTCTGTGGGAGACCTCCAAAGGAAGTCCCTCACCCACAACATTTATAGAGCTGTCCTTGAGTCCACTGTGAGATGTGGAAAGTCTCACTGTGAGATGTGGAAAGCAGTGGAAAGTCTTTGTTTCTTCTAAGGAACTAAGAGTTTGTTCTCATAGACATTGAAACCTACGTAACAAAGCGTGTTTCTCTTTTCATGTTTGTGCTCAGGGAGTTCTGGAACATGGAGGGATCTGGTGTACAGTAAATATATTGAACTTTATATCCTGCTTCTCTGTTCCCATCCTCAAACCTGCCTCCCCACCAGGCTACCTGTCCATTTCTTTTTTTTTTTTGAGTTGGAGTCTCACTCTGTCGCCCAGACTGGAGTGCAGTGGCCGCTCCCGGCCACTGCAGCCTCGACCTGCTGGGCTCCGGCGATCCTTCCGCCTCAGCCTTCCAAGTAGCTGGAACTACAGGCGCACGCTACCACGCCCGGCTAATTTTTGATTTATTGTAGAGATGAGGTCTCGCCAAGTTGCCCAGGCGGGTCTTGAACCCGCGGACTTAGGCAATCCACTCACCTCAGCCTCCCAAAGGCGCGGGATTACAGGCTGAGCCACTGAGCCCGGCCACCTGTCCATTTCTAATGTATACCTAGCTTCCCTTACCTTCTAAGTTGCCTCTACTATTTGGTAGAATGTCAGCAGGAGAGAAAGAGAGAAAATAATATTCCTCTTGTAAATATCATTGGAATGTACACATCCAAATCAGTGTATGCTTCCCCAGAGTGGTCCCCCCAGGAGACCACACTTATTCCCTGATGCTGCCCTCATTCTAGGGAGGCCAAGAAACCCTTTGTCTATGAGATAGCTTGTTTTTGGAGAAGGGTAGAGCATAGTTCATTCATTTTTTTACATGTCCAGAGACACATTGTTGCCCAACTCCAGGAAACACGATTTACAGTGTCTTCCATGTAAATAGTATCCTGTGGACTTGTGCTCTAGGGATCCACATCCCGTAGCAACCAGCATGAATGGTGCCCATAAAGTTGTGAAATGCAACAGCTGCAGAGGACCTACTGGGAACCAGGCCCAGGGCTGGATGCTGGAGACACGAAAGTGGAAACATAAGGTTTTCATTTTCTCGGAGTTCACAGTCTTTGGGGAGAAACAGATATAAATAATCATTATAAAACAAAGAAGTGCACGTAATACTAGCTTGTTCACCAGCAGCCGAGAGGGAAAATGGATTCCAAATGCAGGGACAAAGTTCCCAAAGGTTTCACAGATGAGGGCAGTTTGGGAGTAGGTGGGAAGCCAGCAGAACCTGTTCTTAGATCAAGAAAGAGGATTTGAGCAGTGTATTAGTTTCCTATGGGTGCTGTAACAAATTACTGCAAATTTAGTGGGTTAAAATAGCATCCATTTATTCTCTTACAGTTCTGGAAGCCAGAAGTCCATAATCAAATTTCACTGGGCCAAAGTCAAGGTGTTGGCAGGCTTGCACTCCCTCCAGAGACTCTAGGGACAATTTGTTTCTTACTTTTTCCAGCTTCTGGTGACTGCTAGCATTCCTTGGCTTGTGGCCTCTTCACTCCAATCTTCAAAGCCAGCATCTTCAGATCTCTCTCTGCTGTCTTCACATTGCCATCTCCTCTGTGTGTAATGAAATTTCCCTCTACCTCCTCCCTCTTAGAAGAATAGAGATTGGTTGGGTGTGGTGGCTCACACCTGTAATTTCAGCATTCTGGGAGGGCGAGGCAAGAGGATTGCCTGAGCCCAGGAGCTCAAGAACAGCCTGGGCAACAAGGCAAGACATTGTCTCTACAATAATTTTTTTAAAAAATTAAATAATAAAAAATTTGCTGGACATGGTGGCGCACACCTGTATCCCCAGCTACTTGGAAGGCTGAGGTGGAAGGAGCAACTGAGTCCAGCAGATTGAGGCTGCAGTAGCTGTTATTGTGCCACTACACTCCAGCCTGGGTGACAGAATGAGACTCTGACTCAAAAATAAAATAAAATAAAAACAAAGAAGTTTTAAATTTAAAAAAAGAATACAGGGATTGCAGTTAGGGCCCTCTGGAATAATTCAGGGTAATCACCCCCATACCCAAATGCTTAACTTCATTACATCTGCAAATCTGCCAGGTCATGCTACCCCAAAATTTATTATTATTATTATTATTTGTTGTTGTTGTTTTGTTTTGTTTTGTTTTTGAATTGGAGTCTCACTCTGTCGCCCAGACTGGACAGTGCAGTGGCACACTCCTGGCCACCGCAGCCTCGCCCTGCTGGGCTCTGGCTATCCTTCCGCCTCAGCCTTCCAAGTAGCTACAGGCACGCACTACCACGCCCAGCTAATTTTTTTATTTATTGTAGAGACTAGGTCTCGCCAAGTTGCCTGGGTGGGTCTTGAACCCATGGGCTCAGGCCATCCACTCGCCTCGGCCTCCCAAAGTGCTGGGATTACAGGCTGAGCCACTGAGCTCGGCCTATTATTATTATCATCATCATTATCATCATTATTATTTTGGTTCTATAAGATAACATTCACAAGTTCCAGGGATTCCAATGTAGCTATCTTTTAAGGGCCATTTCTCAGCTTCTGTAATCAAGTAGAGCTGGGAAAGAATATTCCAGGCAGGGAAGCTAGCAAAGAGCAGGCAGGGAAGCAAGCAAGAAACAGCTTCAGGATTTTTAGGAACTGGAAGGAGTCTACAAGGGCTTGAATGCCAGGGCACAGTCTGTGTAGCCTTGTGCCACACTAATGGGCCAGTCCAGGTAAGAGAAGCCACTGACTTCTCAGAGCAACAGAGAAACAAAATCAGGTTTGCGTTTTGTTTGTTTTGGTTTTCTTTGAGATAGAGTTTCACTCTGTTGCCGAAGATGGAGTGCAGTGGTGCGATCCCAGTTCACCGCAGCCTCGACTTTCTGGGTTCAAGTGATCCTTCCACCTCAGCCTCCTGAGTGGCTGTCTGGGACTACAAGTGCATGCCACCACACCAAGTTAATTTTTGTATGTTTTGCAGAGACAAGGTCTCACATTATGTTGCCCAGGCTGGTCTCGACCTCCCAGATGATCCTCCCTTCTTGGCCTCCCAAGGTGCCGGGATTACAGGTGTGAGCCAGCACAACCAGCCGGGTTTGTGTTTTAGAAAGATCCTCTGGTCACTCTGCGGAGGATGAGCGGCGGGGAGGGAGACTGCAGGTTGGGACACCCTGAGGGAGGGTCATGAAGATGCGAGGAGGAGGCTAGAATTGAACAGTATGAAGGAGGTAGGATGTGAGAGCCTTGGAGATGGAAGAGGAAAAGGAAGGGTGTGATGCTGAAAATCCTTGGTCAGGGCATATTTCTATCTGGTTTCTGTAAACAGCTGCATCAGAGAGGCAGAATTAGTGTATGCAGTGGCTGCCCAGGCTGGAGCAGCACTGGGTGCTGAAGTCCCTTGGTGGACCCCAGCCTGAGGCACATGACTCATTTCTGGGCTGCCCCAAGGAGCAGCCTTTGTTGGAGGCTTGGACAGGAAGCTCTCCTGCAGGTAGGTGTGTCAATGCCAACCACACCCTCCCAGGTGCAGCAGGCTAGTCACCCTGAGCCACTTCCTGGGGTGGAGCCACTGGCCCCTGGCCCACACCAGCCCATCCCCACATCCCCACAAGGTGTCGTCAGTGACCTGGTGCCTGAGCAGCCCCAGGCTGTCTCTGACTCAGCCCCCAGGTGGGAAGGGGAGCCAGCACGGATGCTCTCAGGGCAGGGAAGCGGCAGGTCATGGCTGTTCCACCCATCCCCACCTGCTCAGCGGGCAACTGACTCTGCAAAGACTCTGCTAAAGACTGTTTGCGTATTTCCATCTCCACATGCTTAGAGCTTCTGTGCAAGCAGCCTAACCTCTTTGTACTTTAACTCGCGCCTCTCTGAATTGGGAAAGTACTAGTCCCTACCTCAGAAAGCTGTGAGGACTGAATGAGCTCAGCACAGCAGAGTGCCTGGCACACATGCCTCTGCAGTCAGGGCTGCTGAAGGTGCCCACATGGGATTCGCTGGGAGAGGCAGATAGACTCACCGCGGGCAAGTTCCTTAAGCATTCACGGTGCATCCTGACATAATGCCAATAAAACATGGAGCACTTTACCTGGCACAAGGTGGGACCCTAGAAATCACAGAGAAGTTAGGCATGATAGAGACCCCAAGGAGAGAGTCTGGGCTAGGCTCTGAAGGGCTTCCTGAGCTCACCGCAGTCAGGGTATAGAAGCCGTAGTGTTTTGTCAGTGCACACACCTTCACACACACAGGTGTGCCTCACTCCAGTCTCAGGATACATATGCAAATTTACATAACAGATAAGTGACTGAGCTCATCCAACCTGAGGTGAGAAGTTGACTTTGCATTCCATAGGGAGGCTGTCTGGGACTGAGGTTGGTAACAGCCCCTAGGGCTGTGGTTGGCCTCTAGAGGTATTTTGCCCTTACAGTGTTTTTTCTTTTTTTAAAAAAGAGACTTCAGCCAGGTAGATGGCTCATGCCTATAATCCCAGCATTCTGGGAAGACAAGGCGGGAGAATCACTTGAGCCCAAGAGTTCAAGACCAGCATAGGCAAAAACAGTGAGATCTTGTCTCTACAAAAAATTTAAAAATTAGTCTGGCATGGTGGCACGCACCTGTAGTCCCAGCTACTAGGGAGACTGAGGCAGGAGGATCTCCAAGGTCCAGAAACTCAAGGCTGTGGTGAGCTGTGATTGTGCCACTATACTCCAGCCTGGGCAATAGTAAGGCCCTAACTCAAAAGAAAAAGTCAGATGTGGTGGCTCATGCCTATAATCCCAGCCCTTTGGGAGTCAGAGGCAAGAGGCCTGAACCCACGGATTCGAGACCAGCCTGAACAACATGGCAATACCTCGTTGCTACAATTAAAAAATATATATTAGTTGGGCATAGTGGCACATGCCTGTAGTTCCAGCTACTTGGAAGGCTGAGGTAGAAGGATCACCTGATCCCAACAGGTCAAGGCTGCAGTGGCTGTGAGCCTGCCACTATACTCCAGCCTGGGTAACAGAGTGAGACTCTGATTCAAAAAAAAAAAAAAAAAAGAGGAGAGAAGAGACAAAAGGAGGGGGGAAATTCCATAAAGGAATTACGTACAGGAATCCAGATTTTAAATTTTTTTTCTGGGGTTGGGCGCAGTGGCTCAAGCCTGTAATCCCAGTACTTTGGGAGGCCAAGGTGGGAGGATTGCCCGAGACCGGGGGTTCGATACCAACCTGGGCAGTTTGGTGAGACCTTGTCTCTACACTAATTCACTGGGCGTGGTGGCTCTCACCTGTAGTTCCAGCAACTTGGAAGGCTGAGGTGGAAGGATCACCTGAGCCTAGCGGGTCGAGACTGTGGTGGCCGTGAGTGTGCCACCCACTCCAGCCTGGGAAACAGAGAGAGACTCCAACTCAAAAAAAATAATAATTTTTTTTCTAGTAGAATCAGAAGAACTGGTACACTGGACCCATATCCTGTCAAGGCAAAGACCAGCCATGAGTCACAGTGTGCATTTCTAGCTCATCCACTACCTCCCTGGCTCTGTGGGGATCTGAGTTCCAGAGTCCTGGCACGGTGGTTGAGTGTGTTGGCTCTGGTATCAAACTGTCTAGATTTGAACTCTGTCTTGCCATCTTGGACAAGTCATACAACCTCTCCAAGCCTCAGTTTCTTTATCTGTAAAATGAGTATAATTGCAGTACATTACTCACAGAATTGTTATGAGGGTGAAATGAGGTAACACAGGTAAAGAACTTAGTGCCTGGCACGTAGTAAATATTCTATAAATTTCAGTTATTGCTGTGATTGTGGTGTCTGGCATTGGTCCATGATTTCAGGATCAAAGTCAACCTGTATGGAGACTGGAAGGGACCCTCCTTAATTGACAGTTTGTTTTCCTCAGGGCTCACCCCCTTGCCTGATAATCTCTGGAGACCACCCTGTGGGAACCAGAACTCTCTCCTGGGACCTGACATTTCTATGTGTCTACATGCTAATCACCCAGTCTCCTGACACACATACTGTTTTATTTAAGCCTCATCGGGAAAAACACTTGTCATTGACACAGAACCCCCGTTTGCTCTCGTGGGGTTTCGTATTTTGTTATCTTCCGATCCTTCTGAAATTCTGTCATGAAATACATGTGTGTTAACATTTACATAAACATTATATATTGGGCATATTTCTAAATCAGCAAATACAGATTTATCCCATTTTTTAAAAATACAATCAATATACAAATACATCATGCTATAAAATTTTCTAACAATACAAAGATATCTGGAAGGAAAAGCAAGCCCCTCCCACTTTTCTTCTGTCTCCTCCCTCTATACGCCTCTCCCCAACTGGGTTTACTCAGACCTTTTCCCTTGCATTTACTTACATCAGTGATACTTATACAAATATGTGATTGTGTGTATGTGTTGTTTAACATCTTCTGCAACTTGTCTTTTGACCTAACAATATGCCTTAGAAATGTCTGTACTGGCTGGGTGGGTGGCTCATGCCTATAATCATAGCACTTTGGGAGGCCGAGATGAGAGAATTGCCTGAGCCCACAGATTTGAGACCAGCCTGGGCAACTTGGCAAGACCTCATCTCTACAACAAATCAAAAATATTAGCCAGTAGTAAGTATACTTACTATGTGCCAGGCACTGGAAGGCTGCGGCAGAAGGATCGCCTGAGTCCAGCAGGTTGAGGTTGCGGTGGTTGGGAGCGTGCCACTGTCCTCCTGCCTGGGTGACAGAGTGAGACTCCAGCTCAAAAAAAAAAAAAAAGAAAAAAGAAAAGAAATGTCTGTAGTAGCTGGTCCGAAGGTAGTGAGTTATCTCAATTGATTATTCACAGTCAGTTACAGATTGAACTCCTTGTTCTACTCTCTCCCCACTTCTCACTACTGCACTTAACTGATCTTTAAAAAACAAAAAAGAAATGTCTATACCCTCAGACCACACTCAGTCTGGTTAGTGGTAGCTTGAGATGCTCTGGTTTGCCTACACCTTGATTTATTTAACCATATATTTGACCCCTTATGATGGGTGGCATTTTCAAATGCTTTGCTCTCACAAACCACGCTGCTGAACATCCTCATGCTGACACCTTCACACAGCGTACCAGCCTATCTTAGGACAGAAGTGGATGGGCTGCCTTGGAGGAGATTCTGAGTGCTCTGCTACTCTGCTCTCCCAGAAGGCTGGGAGTCCACGTTCCTTTGGACGGTTCTTAAATGGCAGGGAGCACCATTCAAAGCCAGGTTCAGGGGGCACCAGGTCCAAGGGGTGCACAGTGTCGAAGGCAGGGCCCTGCCCTAGGGATAGCTCTAGACTGAGAGTCTTATGACTAGATGATTCAGGAGCCGGGTCCCCCAGCACTGGGGGTGAAGGGAAGGGTGGAGTTCAGGGAAGGCTTCCTGGAAGAGTTGATGTACAGGCAGAAACCTACTGGCTGAGTAACAGTTTGCTAGCCAAGTGGGAAAGGCTGTTCCAGTCGAAGGCGAGCTTGAAAGGGCCAGGGCCATCCATGCACTGCTGAATAAGGTGTTCCCTAAAATCCTAGAGCCAGGGCAGAAGGGAGAGCCAGCGGGCAGGGCTGATGGTAAGCTGGGGCAGCTTGGTGAAGGGCCTTAAACACCAAGCTGAGGCGTAGGAATGTTGCTGAGAAGGGCCACAAGGGCGTTTAGCAGAGGCACCTATTGCACACACCTAAGAAAGTCTAAACTAGAGGCTGGAGGGAAGATAGGACAGGTGTCCCGAACTCACACCTGGCAAGAGCCCACCAGGAGACAAGCTCTGTGTGAGGAGGGGTTCCCTCCTCCCTCCCTCCTTCCTCCTTCCCTCCTTTCTTCCTTCTTTCCTTCCTTCCTTTCTTCCTTAAATTAATAAACTGTTCTTTAGAGCTGGTTTCAGGGATACAGACAAATTTAGCAGAAGTACAAGGAATAAGAAAGGGATTGGCAGTAGTGGGAAACTGTGGTGGGGGTGAGGGTAGGGGTGGGATTGGCAGTTAAGGGAAACTACCAGGGGAGGGAGAGGCACATCTCATGAACATTTGTATGCCTAACCCTGAATTGTACCCCACACCTTTAAAATAAAATT
>NW_007248621.1:107406-113328 GCF_000164805.1 Carlito syrichta | reverse complement strand
AAAAAAAAAAAAAAAAAAGAAAGTACCGGGAGTTCCTACTGACCCCTCCCACCCCAACACAGATTTGCTCTTGTTAACATCTTGTATTGGTGTGGTTCATCTGTTACAACTGATGAGCCACAGTTGACATATTAGTATTCACTGAAGTCCATAGTGCACCTCAGGGCTCAATCTCGGTGGTGTACACTCTACGGAGTCAGACAAATGGATAATGTCGTGTGTCCACCATTACAGTATCACACAGAGAAGTTTAATTGCCTGAAAAATCCCCCTTTCCTCCTTTTCGTCTCTCCATCTCTGCAATCCCTGTTGGCTCTACAGTTTGGCTTCTCCAGAATGTCAGGTAGTTGCAAACACAAAGTATGTAGCCTTTTCAGATTGACTTCTTTCACCTAGCAAAACAAATTTTGGGTTCCTCCATATCTTTTCATGACTTGATAGCTCATTTCTTTTTATTGCTGAGTCATACTCCATCATCTGGATGTGATAGTATGATTCTCCATTCCTGACGGGTATCTCAGTTGCTCTGAATTTTTGGCAATTATGAACAAAGATTCTATAAATATTCATATGCAGGTTTGCGTGTGTGGACATAGTTTCCAACTCATTTGGGCAAATACGGAGTTTGTCTTTTTGTGACTAGCTTATTTCACTTAGTATACTGTCCTCGAGTTTCGTCCATGTTGCAGCTTGTGTTACCATTTCCTTCCTTCTCAAGGGTATTAGTATTTCATGGTGTGTATATAGACCACATTTTGCTTAACCATTCATCCATCAACGAACACTTGGGTTGTGTCTGCCTCTTGGCTATTGTGAATAATGCTGCTGTGAACATGGGTGTACAAATATCTCTTCAAGACCTTCAATTCTTTTGGATGTGTTCCCTGAAGTGGGATTGCTGAATCATATAGTAATTCTATTTTTGATTTTTTGAGGAATCACCACACTGTTTTTCCCACGGGGCGGCACTAATTTTCATCCCCACCAATAGTGCATAAGGTTTCAATGTCTTCACATCCTCGACAATACTTGTTATTTTATTTTATTTTATTATTTAATTTTTTTTGAGTTGGAGTCTCACTCTGTCGCCCAGACTGGAGTGCAGTGGCCGCTCCCAGCCACCGCAGCCTCGACCTGCTGGGCTCCGGCGATCCTTCCGCCTCAACCTTCCTAGTAGCCGGAATTACAGGCATGTGCTACCACGCCCGGCTAATTTTTTGATTTATTGTAGAGATGAGGTCTCGCCTGCCCAGACGGGTCTCGAACCTGCGGGCTCAGGCAATCCACTCACCTCAGCATTCCAAAGGCGCGGGATTACAGGCTGAGCCACAGAGCCCGGCTATTATTTTATTTTATTTTTTTAAATAGTGGCTATCCTAATGGGTGTGAGGTGATATCTCATTATGGTTTTAATTATCTTTTTTTTTCCAAGTCAGAGTCTCACTGTCACCCAGGCTGGAGTGCGGTGGCATACTCCCGGCCACTGTACCCTCAATCTGCTGGGCTCAGGTGATCCTTCCACCTCAGCTTTCGAAGTAGCCAGAACTACAGGCACATGCCACCATGCCTGGCTAATGTTTTTATTTTTATCATGGAGGTGAGGTCTCACCAAGTTGCCCAGGCTGGTCTCAAACTCTGGCCTCAGACAATCCTCTCGCCTCAGCCTCCCAAAGTGCTGGGATTAAAGGCGTGAGCCACTGCACCGGCTGATTTTCATTTTCTTAATAATAAACCATGTCGAGCATCTTTTCATATGCATGCTGGCCATTTATATATCATCTTTGGAGAGATGCTTATTCACATCCTTTGCCCATTTAAAAATCAGGTTATTTTTTGTTGTTGAGGTATAGAAATTCTGTATATATTCTGGATCTTAACCCATTATCAGATACCTGATTACCAAGTATTTTCTCACAGTCCACAGGTTGCCTTTCCACATTTTTTTTTTTTTTAGTCAGAGTCTCACTCTGTCGCCCAGGCTGGTGTGCGGTGGCACATCATGGCTACCCCAACCTTGACCTGCTGGGCTCAGACAATCCTTCCGCTTTACCCTTCCAAGTAGCTGGGACTATAGGTATGGGTCACCACACCCAGCTGATTTTTTGATTTATTGTAGAGACAAGGTCTCACCAAGTGGTCTCAAACCCCTGGGCTTAGGCAATCCTCTTGCCTCAGCCTTCCAAAGTGCTGGAATTACAGCCATGAGCCACTGTGACCAGTCAACTGTTCTTTTGACTGCTTTCTTAATTTCCTTTATGGTTATTGATATATTCAAGTTTTATTGCTAGGCACAGTGGCTCAGTACTGTAATCCCAACATTTTGGGGGGATTGCTTAAGGTTAGCAGTTTGAGACCACCTTAGGAAACATAGCAAGACCCTATCTCTACCAAAAATAAAAAATGAAAAAAAGCAGCTGGGTATGGTGGCACAGGCCTATAGTCCCTACTAGACAGGAGGCTGAGACAAGAGGATCACTTGAGCCCAGGACCAGCTTGGGTGACAGAGTGAGATCCTGTTTCTAAAAAATAAAGATTAAAACAAAAAGGAAGAGTTTTCCACCCCTTTTTATCTATTTATTTATTTTTGAGTTGGAGTCTCATTCTGTTGCCCAGGCTGGAGCGCAGTGGCATGCTCACGGCCACCGCAGCCTCGACCTGCTGGGCTCTGGCGATCCTTCCGCCTCAGCCTTCCAAGTAGCTGGAACTACAGGCACATGCTACCACACCCGGCTAATTTTTTGATTTTTTGTAGAGACAAGGGCTCACCAAGCTGCCCAGGCTGGTCTCAAACCCCTGGACTCAGGCAATCGTCTTGCCTTGGCCTCCCAAAGTGCTGGGGTTGAGGCACCATGCCTGGCCTAAGTTTTCCATTCCTTTTTAATCAATTTTGGAACTATGTGGGGGAACCAAAAAAAAAAATGTCAAGTGTTCTAGGAATCCATTGACATTAGCATACCAGTTAGCGTTGTTGTAAGAGTCTGTGTTCATTCAGCTTTAGTGAATTTTTTTTGGAGATTCCTTCAGTGCATTTGCCCATTTCATGATGGGTGATTTACGAACACACCTGACCATACTGCACTGAGTGTTCAGCAGTTTTTGCCCCAAAACAACATGGTCTCATGCCCCACCCTCCCTATTCCCTATTTGTTTCCCAGATGAAAAATGTCCTCAAAGGGAAACTCTTTACCAATGTGGAGGAGGTGAAACAAAAAATAGCAGAAGCACTAAAAAGCATCAAAATTGATGAGTTCAAAAACTTGTGAGCAGTGGAAGAAGCATCTCGATAGGCATATTACATCAAACGGAGAGTACTTTGAAGGTGACTGAAGTTTAAACATGTAAGAATAATACACAATTCTTTTATAAATAACTTACGGGGGGGGTTGGTCCTCTCTGTATATATTCCCCTAGAAAATTATTTGTTTCATTTGATTTTTAGTTTATAGGTAGACTTTTAATATAATATTCTCTTATAATTAAAAAGCCCATTATTTAATATCCTCTTAATAATGTTTGTGTATTTCATCTTTTTGGAAAATTTGCATTTGCCAAAGCATGTCTAATTCATTATTATTTTTTACTGATCAAGTTTTGTACATGGGTATGGGAGTTTGTTAATTTCCTTCTTTGAATTATTTTGTTGTTATTACACTAGCTTTTTGAATTCATCTATCTTCAGATTTTCTTGGTTAAATATTTTTCTTGAAATAGCCTTTGACCTGAATCCCCCAGGTTTTGATATGTAAGTTTCTTATTGTTATTAATTTCGAAATTAGCCCATCATAGTTTATTCCAGATTAGGTTAGGTCTTTAACCAAGAATTATTAAAGAGAGTATTTTTAAATGTTCTCACTCTTGGCCAGGTGCAGTGGCTCACGCCTATAATTTCAGCACTTTAGGAGGCCGAAGTGAGAGGATTGCCTGAATCCAGGGGTTCAAGACCAGTCTGGGTAACTTAGCGAGACCTCATCTCTACAACAAATTCAAAAATTAGCCAGACATGGTGGTTCATGCCTGTAGTTCCAGCTATTTGGAAGGCTGAGACGGAAGGATTGCCTGAACCCAGTTCGTTGAGGCTGCAGTGGCTGTGAGCAAGACACTGCACTCCAGCCTGGGTGACAGAGTGAGACTCCAACTCAAAAAAAAAATTTTTTTTAATTTTCTCTCTCTTTTTTTTTTTTTTTTTTGAGACAGAGTCTTGGTATGCCTCCCAGGCTGATCTCCAACTCTTGGGCTCAAGAGATCCTCCTGCCTAAGCCTCCCAAGTAGCTGAGATTACAGGGGTGCACACTATGTCTGGCTATTAAAAAATCTAAGATATATTTCTAGTAATAGATATAGTTCTATTTCTAAGATTCATGCTTTATCAATAAACATATTTCTAATATGTTTGTATTTTTGGCCTCCCTTTCTAATTCTAGTACTTTCTATTCAGTGAATGTGTCCTGTATGAGTTCAGCTTTTTGGAATTTGTTAGGCTTTTCATTATGGCCTAATAAATATGAAGAAAAAGATTTGGAAGTTATGTACTCAACTGTTAACAGTGATTAACTCTTGAGGAGGGGAACAAAATGGAAGGGTGAAGGCAGAGAGGGGAGGTTTTTTGCATGTTTATTTGTTTTTTTAATTAGAATTTGCTCAAGTATAATGTTTTTCAAAAGTAACTTAGAGAACCTGGCAGTGTAGGCTTTGGGTACAGCAGCCCACAGACCCTGGGAGCACGATTATATGACAGTTTTTGACTGACGTACTGCCACTAAAAACATGCTCACTTCCTATTGGTTCTATTTTTGGTGAGCACTTCTAACATCAGGCTTTGGGTAGAGAGAGACAGATACATACAATCTGGCCTTCCAAAAGCTCACAATACGGTTGGAGAAACACAAGAAGAAGGGCAGTTGCAATAATTAGCAATCACGGTGATGATGACATGGTGTCTAAGGAAGCCTCCAGCAAGGGTCCAGAGCTGAGTCGAGAAAGGTAAGAGGAACTGGTTGGGCAGAGAGAAGTAGACAGTAGAGTTGCCGCATTTAGCAAATAAAAACAGAGAGTGCCAGATTAAATCGGAATTTCAGAGACATTTTATTTTTTTTGAGTCAGGGTCTTGCTCTTGCCCAGGCTGGAGGGCAGCAGTATAATCACAGTTCACCACAGCCTTGACCTCCCGGGCTCAGGTGATCCTCCCACCTCAATCTCAGAGTAGCTGGGACTACTGGCCTGCGCTACCACGCCCAGCTAATTTTTTAAAAATATTTTTGCAGAGACGAGGATTCTTCCTCTTTTGCCCAGGCTGGTCTCGAACTCCTGGGCTCAAGCAATCCTCAAATCTCAACCTCCCAATTGTTGGGATTACAGGTGTGAGCCACCGCGCTGTACTCTCACCCTCCATCTCCCCCTCCCACCTCCCCCCTGCCCCCCCCCCCTTTTTAGTATAAGCATGACCTGTACAACATCTGGGATATATGTCTACTAAAACAATTAGGCGCGTCACCTATGACTTTACGGTCAACTTGTTCAGAAAGGGAAGAGGAAGAGAAAAAGGAGGGTTGGGGCGAAAAGACGCATTTAGTTTGGACGTGTTTGGGGAGAGAAGGACAGGACACTTGCGACTGGAGATGCTGGATTTCAGGCTGCAGGATTTCAGTGTTTGGATCGGAGGGGAGAGGCTCGGGCTGGGCTATGATATGATACGATGTGATGCGACATGTGATACGGCTGCAGGCGGTCACACGATGGCAGCTGAAGCCACGGGGGCGCTGGGCAGGGATCCTTTCCTTGTTGGAGAAGGCAGGGCGTGTCTGTGCAATCCCGTTAGAAAGGTCAACTGCAAGTAATTTTTAAAAAGAACACTTCCGAAGCTTGGGGGGCTCCCCCGGGTGCGCCAAGATCTGACTTTTGGGCGGGGAGGCGGGGCGCGTGCCT
>NW_007248621.1:27702-107386 GCF_000164805.1 Carlito syrichta | reverse complement strand
CCTCTCGGCGGGCGCGGCTCCAGGCCGGGGACGCGACTCCGCCAGGCCGGGCCTCCTGACGTCCCATCCCCTCCCCAGGCGGCCTTCCCAACAACCCAGCGCGGTTACGCTAGGATGAGCAAGCTGAAGCCGGGAGGGTGAGGGTGTCGCCCGGACGAGTCTGTGGCTTTCGAAGGCCGCGCCCGACCCTAGCCCCCTTGTGGCGTGAGCCCGACTTGGGCAGGTGGGGCGGGGTAGGTCGGGGCACTGGGTCCCCCGCAGGCTGTCCGTGTGTCTGCAGCTGTCTGTATCTGTGACAGCTTCGGCCTCCAGGTCCCTGCTCTAGTTTTCCACCCTACTCCGGAAGAGGGCGGGATTGGAATGTAGATGAAGCTGCCACCCTCCCAAACTCTGGGTGACTACGGCCCTCAGGTCACAGGTGTCCTCCGAGACCCCACTTCGGAGCGCTGACTTGGGAAGGAGTGGGGCAGAGGAGGACCCTCAAACAGCCCTTCTCTTCTCCAGGATGGTCCGCGCACTCTCCCCCTTTCCCCTGCTGTAGGGGGACTCACCAGGTGTTGAGAGCCCGGCCTTCAAGGCTTCTTCCCATAAAAGGCCTGGGGTGGAACGAGGCAAGAGATGGGAGTCGGTGCCTGTCACCGGCGCCTCTTAGCTCTGTAACTGGCAGGGCTGCTTCTGCCCTCCCCGCCCGCCTTTCCCTCCTGCCGCTGCTTCGCCCACCGGCAGGGGGCTCCGCCAGGCCCCTGCACGTGTCGCTCCCCTGCTCTGTAATGATCCCCTGTTGTCAAGTCCAGCACTGCTTATATTCCAGAACTGCATTCTGTCTCTCCCTCTCCTGGGATGTTACTCCAGCATCTGGAGGAATACCTGACACGAAGTAGGTACTCAGAATGAGACCAGGAAAAGACGCTGGCCCGCCCCCGCCTCGGTGCCGCCTCCCAGGCCCATCTTCTCATCCTGTTCATTCTACTCTTCCCTTCCAGCCCAAAGCACTGCAACCGGTGCTCTTCACCAGAATCACGTTCTGAAATCTGTCTAGATTTGAAGTTTTGAGGCAGGAATCACCTTTTCCCTCTCAGACCTCCTGCCTTTTCAAAAAATAAATAAGGGCTGGGGGTGGTGGCTCACGCCTGTAATCCCAGAATTTTGGGAGGCAGAGGCGAGAGGATTGCCTGAGCCCACAGATTTGAGACCAGGCTGGGCAACTTGGTGAGACCTTGTCTCTACAATAAATAAAAAAATTAGCCAGGTGTGGTGGCTCATGCCTGTAGTTCCAGTTACTTGGAAGGCTGAGGCAGAAGGATCGTCTGAGCCCAGCAGGTTGAAGCTGTGGTGACTGTGAGATGCCACTGCACTCCAGTCTGGGTGACAGTGAGACTCCAACCCAAAACAAACCAAAAAAACCCCATAAATAAGACCTAATATTCTCAGCACGATTCTGTTTGGTCATGTAATGATTTGTGGTGACTCTTCCTCCATAGCTCACCATGCAAGGCTCTGTATTGTACACAGAAAAGACACATACTTGAACTGGATGGAGCCTTCTGCTCTACTGCATGGGCACCAGGTCTGCAGGGAAATATATGTTGCTGAGAGAAATCGCACGTGATCTTCTCAAGCAGCCCTGGACTACCCTTGAGAGTCACAGATGGCTGTGGACAGATGGTCTTATCCGTAAGAGATTCCTGGGCAGTGTTCCCTAGCTTCTGACTGAAGGTGAAACCCTGTGCTTTGTTCAGAGTTGGGTGAGACCCTCTCAGTTTCTGGTTTCTAAATACCTGTTGCTTCTATCATCTTAACTTTGTTGTCCAGTCAGAGGCTGAGGGAGAATGACTTAAGAGGGCCAGTGGGCACATTTTTCTCAATTCAGTGCTTTTCTTGCTATAGTAAGCCTAACTGGCAGAGCTTTACTAAGAAGCTTCCTCCAGGTGAGCCTCAAACTTGATGCATCCATTGATCGGCCCACATGGAGGGCTCTTGGTGACTATGTATGGCTCAACTCTCAAAGCAGACATTTAGAAATGTCCAGAGGGGGCTCTTGAATCACTCAGTAAAGAATTGATTTGTTGACAGTCCTGTTCCTTTACTAAAGCATAACCAAAGCATCAAGGACTTCCAAACTGATCAGTGACAATAATGTAAGAGATGGGTGTGAGAAACAGCAGAGAGGGATGGATGGTCTCAACCCATATTATGACCTTCAGGAAACAGCTCTTCTGGTCTCTAATGTGCTTTTGTGTGTGTGATACTGACATTCTCCATCATAACATCTTTGATTACCTTGCTCCTCTCTCCACCCTGGCAACTTGTACACATCAGAGCCAGTCTACATATGGCTTTAGTGATTTATCAGCAACTTGAATCAAGCGTTTTGCTAAACAGAAACATCTATGAGCTCCAAAACCAAATGTTTACAGGCTGCCTGTAAGCAAATTAAACAGTAAAACTTAAGTTACCATAGCCCTAAGAGACAGTGCTGTCATGAGGGCAGACAGTGATTACTATCCAAGTGACTTGAGCAAACTGCTTTACTTAGGTTGGTAAGATAGGGTGAAGGGATGTCATACTTCCTTAAGATATTTTAATTCCAGGCTGGGCACAGTGGCTTATGTCTATAACCCCAGCACTTCGGGAGGCTGAGGTGAGAGGATTGCCTCAGTTCACGGGTTCAAGACCAGCCCGGGCTACTTGGCAAGACCTCATCTCTACAACAAATCAAAAAAATTAGCCAGGCATGGTGGTGTGTGTCTGTAGTTCCAGCTAGTTGGAAGGTTGAGATGGAAGGATCACCTGAGCCCACCAGGTCAGGGTTGTGGTGGCTGTGAACGTGCCACTGCACTCCAACCTGGGCAACAGAATGAGACTCTGACTCAAAAAAAACAACAAGGTATCTTAATTTCAATATAATGTGGGGTAAGTCAGTAATTCCAAAAGGTTATGCAGAATAGACCCAAACCAAAATAAAATCGAGGACAATGTGCATTTGGTGAAGTTTCCTTTTCCCTTTTATGTAGATCTCCATTTTGGATTCCATACAATTGTTTTGGGTTTTTTTTTTTTTTAATAGCCATAGAAAGAATATGAAAATGGGAATGATATTACCAAGGAATTGAGAATTAGATTCTAGGTATATTTTTATACAATCTCGATTCTTAAAACCCAATGAGGCAAGTAGTATCCCCCATGGTACAGATGAAGGCATCAAGGCTTAGGTAACCGAGCACACCCAAGTTCACAGGTCGTGAAAACAGAGGTAAACTTCAAATCGTGCCCAACTTAAATTGTATACACACCTGTATATATTGTATATATACCTGTAGATAACACTGTCTCCTCAAGTTCACATGGAAAGGAAGCAAGTATCTACAGGTAAAAGTATGCGATTTAGCTGGGCTCGATGGCTCAGCCTGTAATCCTGCACTTTGGGAGGCTGAGGTGAGTGGATTGCCTGAGCCTGTGGGTTAGAGACCCGCCTGGGCAACTTGGCGAGACCTCATCTCTACAATAAATCAAAAAATTAGCCGGGTGTGGCAGCGCACGCCTGTAGTTCCAGTTGCTTGGAAGACTGAGGCTGAAGGATCACCGGAGCCCAGCAGGTCGAGGCTGTAGTGGCCGGGAACATACCACTGCACTCCAGTCTGGGTGACAGAGTGAGATTCAAAAAAAAAAAAAAAAAGTATGTGACTTAATTTAATCTTCAAAACAATCTTGAAGATGTATCATTTTCCCAATGACAGCCTAAACATTTCCTATTATGAAATATATATCTATACTTAGATTCTAAATATCAAAAGATGGAATTAAGCCGGGCTCAGTGGCTCAGCCTGTAATCTTGTGCCTTTGGGAGGTTGAGGTGAGTGGATTGCCTGAGCCCACGGGTTTGAGACCCGCCTGGGCAGCGAGACCTCATCTCCACAATAAATCAAAAAATCAGCCAGGTGTGGCAGCGCATGCCTGTAATTCCAGCTACTTGGAAGGCTGAGGTGGAAGGATCGCCGGAGCCCAGCAGGTCGAGGCTGCAGTGGCAGGGAGCGGCCACTGCACTCCAGTCTGGGCGACAGAGTGAGACTCCAACTCAAAAAAAAAAAAAAAAAAAAGATGGAATTAATACATCAGAGAATTCAGTCACTCCAGAATAGCACCCATGTGACAAAAATATTTTTGTTTTCCTTAAGTCAGACTAAACTTGAATGGGAAATCTTAGTTGTAATTGAGGTACAGAGGGGTGTTTTATCTAGAGAAAAACACAAGACCAGGTTTATTTCATACAATGTTATTCACACAATTTTCATTTTCTAATTTATACATAATATACAAAGAAGTGAAGTTAACATTATTTCATATGAACCAATAAGAGCCAGGACTTAGACATAACTGGTCCAGAAACAATCCATATCAAAAGGAGACACTCAAGAGGAAAGCCTAGGTGGTTCTGCCCAATTAAATGTCTTTATTCCAAAATGTTATTTTCAAATTTTACCAAAATTTCATGCCAACTTACTAAAAGGTAAAATAGGGGTGGGCACCAAAAATGGCAGATAATAAAACTTCTACGAGAACAGGTACTATTCTAGAATAGGCCTAGAAGTATTGAGAAGATTTGGGTTGTCAGCACTGGGACACATGGAAATGCCAGAACCCCAAGAAGAGGTGTTTCCCAGTGTAATGTTCTCTAGAGCTTGTCATTTCCTAAATTTGCAGAGATAACTGCCTGTGCCAACAGAGGACAAGGATGGAAGACGACTAGGAATTCAACTGTACAAAGACAGGAAAGTCTACCATCTCCAACAAGAACAGCTTTGAACCTGAAACAATGAGCTGATACTGGGAACAAAAGTTCAACATGGGGTCAAGACACTCTGAGGCTAGCAAAACAAAGTAGGAAAGGGTGGAGAAAGTAGCATGGGTGGGTAAAAAAGCACTGCTACCATGACCGGACATGCTGATGACCCGGTGTGACTATGAGAAGGAAAAGACAATGGTTGGATTCAATGGCCTCACCAAGGAATGCTGGGTTAGAAAACTAGAATAACTCAACATCAAACATGCAAAAGTATGCCTGGCACTCTAAACTTTATGCCATTACTTTTAGGTTCATAATATGAACAGCTAAATGGTAAAATCTTTATAGTCTACATTGTGTTCAGAAGATTTCTTCTGTAGACCTAGGAAAATATCCTTTCCATGTTCAACTGAGAGGGAGAGCATGTTCATTTTTGTTCAACACTAAATGTTAAGTGGGTCAACATAAGTTCATACAAAATACTGACTTCAACAAAATACAAAGCACTTTCTTTTATCTTTCAGAAACTGAATATACACAGCAAGTTTTTTTTCCAAAATATTTTCATAGGCAAAGGCTTAAAAACGATTTTAATTATACACATATGGTCACAATTTTGCCTTAAAAAGATTGTTGGGAAATGTACATAAGGCCGCTTGTAAATGTACATCGTGTTACTGTTATGTCTTATGTTCAGAGGAAAAAAATGTTATCATACAGATTTGCTCTTACTTGGGAGTAGGCTATTCAAAAATACAGTACTCTTCTGTACAAAGAAAAAAGTCACATCACATTTAGTAAGATGGAAAAAAGCATTGGCCTCCACGGTAACCAAGTATCTCAGTCCAATACTTTCTATTATGCACAATACCCTGACTTCAATTGAAAGTGATCGAAATCCTAGCGTGTCCATATTAACAGAGTCAACAACTATGTTATAAAACAAAATGTTTCTCACAATAAAAAAAAGAAAGCTGGTTCATACTTCTGAAACCATATAAAGATAAAAAATTTTTAAAAAATCACTCTCGATTTGGAGAAATAAATTTACATTATACAACACTATATTGCCAGGTCAAAGAGGGCAGGGACGTAAATGTACACTAAAATGCAAATGTTTCCCAAAGAGATAAATTTCATTTACAGCATGAAGGTTTACAAATGTACACCTGTACAACCAAGGAAAGCATCACTACTAAATTAGCAAGGCTTTTATAATAAACATTGAAACAAGATTTTCTTTCAAGGTGTAAACTTACATCTATTACTACACACACAATGCATATATTTATAGAAAGCAAAAAGAGCTATCTGAATATGTGATCATGCTTAAATGTCGAGCTATCAAATTCACTTTTAAGTGGCCCCTTTTCACCTATCTGGTTCCTACTTTCTGCAGCTACTATGAAAAAGCAAAATAAAACTCAACACTTCCTCAACATATCTCTGTAATTCTGTAAGCAAAACAAAATACAAATTTCCACTCTTTCTCATTGCAAACCAAACTGAAAAGTTAATATGTGATTTAACTTTTCATTCAGTGCACTTTAACTGGATGGAAGTGTCACCATGATTTTGTTTTTTCTAAGCCTTCAACAATTACATATGTAAGTATTTACAATATTTCTGCACATTGCCAGAGACATTTTAGGGCAGTTATTTGTATTAAAATCACACCTACTGTAAATAATTTCATCTCAAATCATTTTATTCGCCTTACTTGCTTTGTCTTTACTTGCATGATAGTTTGTGAATTACCAAAATACAACTTAACTTTCTCTCTTTAAAATATTAATAATATTTATGCAGTTGATTGTTAATCTGATATAAAAAGCTTTCACGCAAAGAAAAAAAATAAGGCCTATAATTCTATATACATCTCTATAAACCTGTTGTGCTATGGGGTTGTAGACCTACCAGACTGCAAGCCAGTTTATTAAAAGAATACTGTACTTTTTCCTTTAAAAACTATTTTTGTGACTTTACAAGGTAAAAATTTACAAAATATGTGACAGTATTTTTTTTTTTTGATACAGTTACATCATATACAAGCATTCTGTGCTTTGCCAGCAATTCAATCTGATAGGTCTCTACTCAGGGCTGAATATAATTTATAGTTCACCACCCCCACCCCCCAAATATACACAAGAACCTTAAAAAAATTTACAAATGGATGAATAAAGTCAATAAATAGTTTCACTTTAAAAAAAAATTTGAAGATTCATAGTTGAGTTGTGTTTTGATAATTCACAAAAGAAACATTCTTTTCACATGGTTAAATCATCTTTCTTGTCTTGTTCCTGTAATTTACAGCATTCCATTTGGTGGTCCTCCAATAGGTCCTAGATCTGGGCTATTTTTCAAATAATATTTTTCCAACTTGGCCAGTATATGCTTTCCGTATGTGTATTTGCGCAAAGTAGTAATGTGAGGTCGAATCTGAAAAACAAATAATCTGCTTAGAAAATCTAAGTTTAGTTCCTTATTTCCTTTAAAAAAGCATATGTGTTATTTAGACGGATAAATGCAACTCAAAATTTTAAATCCAAAGAAAGCTACTTTTTGCAAAAGTAGCTCTGATTCACTCAATCTCTCCAAACATATGCTGTCAACACTGTTCAATGAATAAACACTACTTCTAAACTATGTCACATGCAGAGGCTCCAAACATAGCAGGAAAGTTACCCAGCAATTCCACATTTGAGTGTATTCTACAAAACAATCATGCATAGATTTTCATATAAAGCACCACTTATAATAATTAAACAAGTAGGAACAATCCAAATGTCATAAATACAATACTGGTGACATACATATTGTAGCTGTTAAAAATATGATTGAAATTTTTTAGTATGTACTACTTTAAAGTAGAAATATCAGGCCGGGTGTGGTGGTTTGTATCTGTAATCCCAGCAGTTTGGGAGGCATAGGTGAGTGAATTGCCTGAGTTCAGTGGTTCGAGATCAGCCCGGGCAACTTGGTGAGACCTTGTCTCTACAATAAATCAAAAAATTAGCCAGGTGTGATGGCATGTGTCTGTAGTTCCAGTTACTTGGAAGGCTGAGGTGGAAGGATAGCCTAAGCCCAGCAGGTTGAGGTAGCAGTGGCCATGAGTGTGCCACTGCAACTCCAGTCTCGGAGACAAAGTGACTCAAAAAGAAAAAAATAGTAAAAATATTAAATTAAAATAACAGGCAGAAAATTTAGTACATCAAAAGTGCTGAAGAATAAATTTTAAAAATCAGAAGCCAAAACACCTTAATGGTTTGAATAATCTTAGGAGATTTTCTTTCTACAAAAGGAGATTTTCTTTCTACAAAAGGAGAGGTCATAAAGGGGTTATACACTTTGTTCCATGTTCGCTAATAAATAAACTTAGATAAAGATCAAGTTAAGTATTAAAGTGTTTCTTTCAGTGTTCCCTGTAACAATGTTTTCCTATTGAAATTAATGACTTCTTAAAAGAATCATTAGATTTTAAGGAGGAGGATACAGAGAGAAAATAGCTAAGGAAAACTATAATGAGGAGTTATTACTACCTGAAAAAAAAAATCATGTCAAAACAAAATTAGGTTAAAATTCAATATTTAACTTATTCATTATGGTAAATCAGTTTGCTCTCCGTACCTGTGAATTCAACCGTCAACCAAAAAATACATACATACATATATATGCATGTATATATACACAAAACATGGTTAAGTTTGTACTAAAAACACCCCTGCAAAAATTCCCCATCATCAAATACAGTATAACAACTATCTACACAGCATTTACATTGTAGAAAGTATTACAAGTAATCTTAAGATAATTTAAAGCATAACCAGAGAATGTGCATAGGATATATGTAAATATAATGCCACCTTACAAGTACATAAGAGACTTGAACATCCATGAATTTGGTTATGCGAGTGAGTTGGGTCCTGGAACCAGTCCCCTATGGATGCTGAGGGACAACTGTATACTTAAATAAGACAGGGGAAGAACGAACAATGCAAAACATAGGTAAACAGGTAAGTGCACGCAATTACCTTAAGAATTTAAAAGAAGGGGAAACCATACCAGCATCTGCCAAAAGTTATCCAATCTTAATTTTTTTCTGTAGCTATATGAGAAAATTAAAACCTAAGGAAAGTTAAATGGTTAGCTCAATCACACAAATAGAGTTAATCTACTTAAGTGTTATATTACCTACATTACCTTGTGCATGATTATTTTTCTCTGAGCAGGTTCAGCCATATCAATCATCTTTTGAACCACATAATTAGCATACTGGTCCTTCATCATGGTGTATAAGGCACTGTGAGGACCATCATTCTGGCAGCAAACCTCATCAATCAATAAAGCTCTTTCAGCACGGGAGGCATGTGTAACACACTTTTCTACTACATTGCTAAAAATTGAAGCAAATAAAGAATATCTTGTTACTTTTTCCTTTAATCAAAATTTCCTTGACTTTATTAGAAAACAGGAGTCAATAAGGGTTTCTCTAGTATTACAATTATCATTCTAACAGAAATTGGTATTATAGAACCACCCTCATATTTTGATATCCACAAGTTTAATCATGAGCATCTAAAAAATTTCAAAAAACGAAAACTAGATCATAAATAAGTTCTGACACTTTCAGGAACATTTACACATTAAACCTGCAATTTGGCCGAGTGTGGTGGCTCATGCCTATAATCCCAGCACTTTGGGAGGCTGAGATGAGAGGATTGCCAGAGCTCACACCTCTACAATAAATCAAAAAATTAGCTAGGTGTGGTGGCACATGCCTGTAGCTCCAGCTACTTGGAAGGCTGAGGCAGAAGGCTCGCCTGAGCCCAGTAGGTCGAGGCTGCCGTGGCTGTTCGCATGCCATTGCACTCCAGCCTGGGTGACAGAGTGAGACTCCAACTCAAAAAACAAACAAACGCCCTGCAATTCATCCCAGGACTTACAAAAAATTATCTTTAAATACAGATTTCAATAATAGATATATGTAGGTAAAACAAATATGTTATGCAGGTTTAAAAAAATATAAAAGCAATGTTCTGTGTTCTTTCTAATGCCACAAAAAAAGATTATACTTCAAAATGCTTTATATGTATTTCCATGTTTACTAACAAAAGCCAAGGAATTGAAAAAACCCACAGAATTAGAAAATAATCACAATACCTGGCAAATTTGTGTTGACTCAGGGCTAAAACTTTCCCTCTGATTTCAGAAACAATTTTGCTCTTGTCTTCAGGTCGACCATGTTCCAGGACATGCTGAATAACATAATTGCCATACTGATCCTAAGGACAGATATTTAAAAATTACTTTCCTCAAGCCATTCTTTAAAACCGATTATTCATTTTAAAAAAGTTAATCATCAGCCGGGCTCGGTGGCTCAGCCTGTAATCCCAGCACTTTGGGAGGCTGAGGTGAATGGACTGCCTGAGCCCGCAGGTTCGAGACCCGCCTGGGCAACTTGGCGAGACCTCATCTCTACAATAAATCAAAAATTAGCTGGGCGTGGTAGTGCACGCCTGTAGTTCCAGCTACTTGGAAGGCTGAGGCAGAAGGATCGCCGGAGCCCAGCAGGTTGAGGCTGCGGTGGCCGGGAGCGGCCACTGCATTCCAGTCTGGGTGACAGAGAGAGACTCCAACTCAAAAAAATAAAAATAAAAATAAAGAAGCTAATCATTTTGCCTAAAAATATAGTAGTATTTAGGGAGAATACAACAGGCTTTTGTCTCACTGTTTCTATAGAATGTTTAAACATCAAATCACTAACTTTAAAAATCAGAACAATTTCCAAAATTTTATAAACATTTCGAGTTATTAGATAATTTATACCTGTACCAACTGCTCTGTATGTTGGTGGAGTTCTTCTAAGATAGGTAAGGTCTGTTCTGCAGTGCAGTGCTCTAGGATGCGCTGAATTACTCTGCAGCCATAAGGATGAGTTGAGAGCACAAATACCTAAAAAGAACCAGAAGAATTAACATTTGCATTGTTTTCCATTTTTGAACAGTTCTATGAAGCAGATAGGTCTTTGCCAATACCTAGAATTAGTTTAAAATAGAAGGGGGATGGAGTCACATTTATTTATTTTTAATTTTTGAGTCTGGCTCTCACTCTGACACCTAGGCTGGAGTACTCTGGCATGGTCCTGGCTACCTGCAGGCTCAAACCTCCAGGCTCAGCAATTCCTCTGCCTCAGCCTCCTGAGTAGCTGAGACTACAGGGGTGCCTCATCACACCCAGTTAATTTTTTTTATTTTGTTATAGAGATGAGGTCTCACTATGTTGCACAGACTGATCCTGCACTTCTGGACTCAAGCAATCCTCTCACCTCAGCCTCCCAAAGTGCTGGTGTGAGCCATCATTCCAGGCATGGAGTCACATTTAATATAAACACCATCATGTTAGCAAAGACTGGAATGAGGAAATAAGAGAGTGCTTAATTTAAGAGCTAAAGATATATATATTTAAAATTATTTTGGAGAGGCTAGGCGTGGTGACTCACACTTATAATCCCAGCACTTTGGAAGGGAGAGGCAAGAGAACTGTCTGAGCCCACAGGTTTGAGACCAGAATGGGCAACTTAGTGAGACCGTCTCTCTATAATAATTCAAAAAATTAGCTGGGCATAATGGCATGCACTTGGGGCTCCAGCTACTTGGAAGGCTGAGGCAAAAGGATCACCTGAGCCCAGCAAATTGGGGCTGAGGTTGCTGTGAGCATGCCACTCTACCCCAGTCTGGGAAACAGCAGAGTGAGACTCCAATTCAAAATAAATAATAATGATAACAATAACAATAATAGTAAAATTAAAACTAAATAATTTTGTAGAGATGAGGTCTCACTCTATTACCCAGGCTGTTCTTGAACCCCTGGACTCAAGTCATTCTCGCACCTCAACATCCCGAAGTGCTAGGATTACAGGTGTGAGCCACCACATCTGGCAAGAGCTAAAGATATTTTGATCAACAGGAACCTAACCAGAAAACTGAGGGTAGGTAATAATGGAAATGAATGGCTGAAAAGAGGAAGGGTAGTTTAGCACTTAATTAAGAGCTATTAATTACTATGCATCAGTTACAAATTGCATTGTATCTTCTTCTTATACATTTTTAAGCCTCTTCCCTTCTCCTCTCTCTAAGGAGATTTCTAAAACATTGTTGGGCATAAATAAAAGATTATTCTAACAGTGATTACCTTTTTTTCTTAAAGTAATGTGATTAAACTCGTATTTCTATGTTTTGCAGATTCAACAACAAAAAAGAAGCGAACTACTGACTTTACTAAAGAAGAAATTAATGCACATTTACTCTCGTCTCCTATTTCTGTATGCAAGTGCTGGGTACTATCTTGTAACTTATGAAAAATGTGTCTGTATTCAAAATTCCAAAATAATGCCCTAACAAATAAGCCAAAATACAATCTTACTTGTCCCTTGAAAGCATCAATGATGAACTGCAGTGACTGTGGCTGAACACATTCAATACATTTTTGTACAACATGGTTTCCATTCTGATCTTTCACACATTTGAGTACATGACCATCCAGTTCCTTTACCATTTCACTCTGCAAAAGAGAATATGCCATTTAAATAATTATCTCATCAAACAACATAACTGAGTTAAAAATTAAAAACACTGAGATAAAAATAAAAATAAAAAATATCATTTCCTGTTTGAAAATTTTTCAATGATAATTTTGATATAATTCTTCCTTGAAGTATGATTAGCAGAAATCACTAAAATTCAAAATTACTAAAACATATTACAGGATAATGAAATTGGGACACGTTAAAGTAACCTAGTAATGCTGCATTTGCTATATTTAAACTGTCTTTATTGTGTATATCATCCACTAATCTTTCTCAGCTAGTAACTAATATAACGAATTCAAAATTCTACCTCACTTAGCATCTCCCTCATAAATGAATTATTATCATTAATATTATTATTATTTTTTTGAGTTGGAGTCTCACTCTGTCACCCAGACTGGAGTGCAGTGGCCGCTCCCAGCCATGGCAGCCTCGACCTGCTGGGCTCCAGCGATCCTTCCGCATCAGCCTTCCAAGTAGCTGGAACTACAGGTGCACGCTACCACGCCCAGCTAATTTTTGATTTATTGTAGAGATGAGGTCTCACCAAGTTGCCCAGGTGGGTCTCGAACCCGTGGGCTCAGACGATCCACTCACCTCAGCCTCCCAAAGGCACGGGATTACAGGCTGAGCCACCGAGCCCGAAAATTTTTTTTTTTTTTTTTTTTTGAGTTGGAGTCTCACTCTGTTGCCCAGACTGGAGTGCAGTGGCCGCTCCCGGCCACCGCAGCCTCGACCTGCTGGGCTCCGGCGATCCTTCCGCCTCAGCCTTCCAAGTAGCCAGAACTACAGGTGTGCACTACCACGTCTGGCTGATTTTTTTGATTTATTGTAGAGATGAGGTCTCGCTGCCCAGGCGGATCTCGAACCCACGGGCTCAGGCAATCCACTCACCTCAGCCTCCCAAAGGCGCGGGATTACAGGCTGAGCCACCAAGCCCGGTTTCTTTGTACTTCTTTAATGCTCTTATAAAACTTATTTCATGTAGCTTTTAATACTGACACAATAATCTGTGTACCTTACTAATACAATAAAAATAATACTGTAGAGGAATGGAATATACATACTCAGTGTATCTTAAAATACCTTTTATCCAAAGAACTCTCAACTACATTCTGACATTAACAGAGGAGGAATTCTTTTAAGTGAAGCTATAATACCGATTAGGTATAAACAAAAATGGACTAAATTACAAAATAAAGCATATTTAAGAATCCAAATGAAGAATAACATTATTCATTAACTGGTTCACCTATGACTTACACCCAATGCTTTATATTTTTAAATACCAAAGATACTTTAACTATCTTTTTTTTTATTTGCAAAAGATATATCTGATGAAAGAACGTTTTCCAAAATATACAAAGGATTATGGACACCCTATTATAAGAAATATTCAGATGCCATATAAGCATAACAAAATTGATTCAAAGATAAAATTTCAGTAGGGAATGGTAAATTAAAACAAGGAGATGCCTACCAGGATAGTCAGAATCCAAAACACCCACCAAACAATGCAGATGATGTAGAGGAACAGAAACCATAATACCGTAAGAAACGAATTGGCAGTAGCCAGTAACTGCCAGGGAGTAGGGGAAGCACATAACATCAACAAAGGTTAACTATCTTTAAAATGTTTATACCAGCTTGAGACTTGAGGCAGAGAAGTTCCACGCTTTTAAATAATCAAATTTGTTTATCTGTCTCTATTTGCGATGTATCTTCAAATTGTGGCGTATCTTCAAATTATTCTATTATTTTAATTCTGAAATTTACTTTCATAGTACAAGAGTCAAAGATAATCTCTAAACTACCATTACCTTTTAATAAATAATTATTTCCTTCACTGTTATTATGTTCTCGTAATATACAAATCATGCATGCAGAAAATGGTAGCTACCTGGGGTTACAAATTCCACATTAAAAGCCCATTTAATCTTATATAAGAACCCAACTAATTACTGTTGCTTCACAGTATATTTTAAAATTCTGGTGGGTCAGCATTTATCCTCATCTTCTATTTTCAATATTCTTGTTTATTTCAAATATTCAAAAAACTTAAGTTACCCCAAAAAAGATCCAAGAAAACACTGTTGGAATTGCATTAGACCTTTTTATTGACTTAAAATATTCAGACTTTCCATTCAAGAACAGTATAGTTCTCACTCTCGGTCTCTCTTTCTCTCTCTCTGTCGCTCTCTCCCTCTCTGCAGCTCTCGCCCCGCCTCTCTCCCACTTCCTCTCTCTCTCTTACTCTCTCTCTTTTTCTTTTTTCCCGTTACTGATCCCCTCTGTAACAGCCGCTTTAATAAATCTCTTGGTCCTGGCAAAAAAAAAAAAGAACATAGTATATTTCTCATTTATTTTATGCGTTTTCCTTCCTCTCAAAAAATTTATAAATTTTGTTAAGAGGACTCTTAGGTTACTTTCTGCTGAGTTAGATTTTTAAAATACATATATATTACACACACATACATAATTGGCATACAGTAATCTGCTTTTTTTTTTTTTTGAGTAGGAGGCTCACTTTGCAGCCCAGGCTGAAGTGTTATGACACGCTCATGGCCATCTCAGCCTTCACTTGCTGGGCTCAGGTGATCCTTCCACCTCAGCCTTCCAAGTAGCTGGAACTATAGTACAGGCACATGCCACCATGCCCAGCTGGTTATTATTTTTTATTTATTGTAGAGACGAAGTCTCGTCAAGTTGTCCAGGCTGGTCTTGAACCCTGAGCTCAGGCAATTCTCTCACCTCAGCCTCCCAAAGTGCTGGGATTACAAGCATGAGCCACCATGTCCGGTTGATGCTATTGTTTTAAAAAATGTTATTCTTGGTTGGGCACAGTGGCTCGTGCCTGTAATCCCAGCACTTTAAGAAGCTGAGGCAGGAGGACTGCTTGAGCCCGGGAGATCAAGACAAGCCTAGGCAATACAATAAGAATTCGTTTCTACAACAAAACAGAACAAACAAAAAACAAAACAGGGCATGGTGGGGCATGCCTTTAATTCCAGCTGTTCAGGAGGCTGAAGCAGAAGGAATGCCTGAGCACAGGAGGTCCAAGCTGTGGTAAGTCCTGATAGTGGCACTATCCTCAACCTGAGTAACAAGTGAGATGACTCAAAAAAAAAAAAAAGATTTTTATAATAGAACCATTAGACATAATACAAATAAGTATTAAAATACAATGCATTCTGATTTCAGAAAATCAAATAAGTGATAGCAAAAATATCCATCATTTAGTATTCTGCTTGCCACAAACCAGGTGCACAAATATCTTCATTTAGAAACAATCTGCTTTGTAACTTTAATTAGTAATGCGCCATTTAAGACATATTTCAAACAAATTTTAGTCTCTGTAGAAATATTTAACCCTGTGTACTCAGAGATACCTTGCAGATCACCGACCAGTAATTTGACCACACTTTTTAAAGAAACAGTGAAAAATGAATCACTTCATATTAAATAGTATAGGCATTAGAACCAATTATTTTATTGTAATGATATTTGATTTATAATGGAATTTTGGACTCATTGAGGAACTTGTTTATGACAAAACATAAATAAAAATTTTATATCTTGTATTTTTCTAATGTGTGAAAGTCACCGACATGCAATGCAGGTTCACTGATACATACTGTAGAACAGTAATTTGTTTGGCATCTTCCAAACAAATTACTATTTTTCTATTCGAGCAGACAATATAGTCTCGTTTTCTTTCTCCTACATTAATGATATGTAATTTATTGTCTGGTCTGTTGTTCGAAGACAATGTGGAAGGATGCACTTATGATTCCTGAAAACCACTTCTCAACTGATCAATCCTTCAATATGATCTGCTTTCAACTTCAAAAGTCTCTTTTTCTTGAGTCAGAGTCTCACTCTGTTGAAAAGGTTGGAGTACAGTGACACGCTCCTGGCCACTGCAGCTTTGACCTGCTGGGCTCAGGCGACCCTTCTGCTTCAGCCTTCCAAGTAGCTGGAACCACAAGTGTGTGCCACCATACCCGACTAATATTTTTGATTTACCATAAAGACGAGGCCTTGCCATGTTGCCCAGGCTGGCCTTGAATCCCTGGACTCAGGCAATTCTCTCGCCTCGGCCTCCCAAAGTGCTGGGATTACAGGCTTGAGCCACTGCACCTAGCTGAAAGTCTCTTTCTTTTAAGGCTAGTAACTTGCTTATTTGTCTTTTCAAGTTATGCCATATGATACAAAAGGTATGCCCTTCAGCTGTCTTTCTTATACAAACACCCTTTATCACTACCTTTTGTTACAAAGAAGTATCAGCACCACTGTGAAACCACTTCATACATTCTCTATGTGACCCCAGCTGATACTTTTTAACCTATATCTCAGAATATATTCCACCGCTATTTGCTTTTTTCCGCAATTTGAATGGAAAACTTCAAGGAAACATACATTTTTAAAAAATTTACACTTGCATACGTTTGTCTTGTATAATCACCAGCAATCTCTTTATGTCCCCCCTCACATTCAATGCAAAAGGTTCAATCATTTCACTTCAAGATTAATCTAAGATTAAAATAAATAGTAATTTAAAAATTGAATAAAGTAATGCAAAAATGTTGTCTTAACTTACAATTACCTGCTGGTCAGATGAAATAGACTCTAATGCTTTCTGAATAACACGGCAGCCATACATCTGCAAGGCTAAGGGTAGAACATGACCACGAATACGAGTAGCCAGGGCTAATTTTTGATCCAAACTCCCAAACTGACAGAAAAGAACATGATGTCAGTAAAAAGTGACCTTAATATTATTTTGCTAAATTTGAACATGACAATGTTACAGTCTATGCAAACCTATTTTTAAAATACCACTTTTGGTAATTATGTAGGAAAGAGGTACTTATGCTACAAGCTACTTAAAGTAGGCCCAGATATGTTTGCAACAATTTTATAACTTCTTTTCAGTTAAGTCACACATCTAAAATTTCCTTGTTACTAATATTAACACCTCTTAAACCACCTTTAAAAGTAACATTCTTTAAAAATAATAAACTTCATTTCTAACAACAAAACCTGTCATCTTTGAAGTATGCTCATGTATTAAAAGCTTTTTGGTGATAAAATACATATACTCCATTAAATGCCAGTTTAACCATTGCTAAGTATGTAATTCAGTAGCCTTAATGATATTCACACTGTTATGCAACCATCATCTCTATGTGTTTCCAAATCTGTTCCATAACCTCAAACTGAAATACTATACCCATTAAACAGTAACCGCATATTCCACTCTTTCTCTAGCCCTTGGTATGCCCTAATCTACTTTATGCCTCTATGAATTTGCTATTTTAGACATGTCATATTAGTGAATTCCTATTGTTTGTCTTTTTGTATCTAGCTTATTTCACCTAGGTTAATCTTTCAAGGTCATTCATCATGTAGCATGTATAAACTTCATTTATTTCTATGGCTGAATAATATTCCATCTCATATATGAATACCATTTGTATGTATCTATTTATTTGGTGACGGACAATTGGGTTACTTTTACCTTCTGACCACCGTGAACAATGGCGTAACGAATACTGGTGTTCAAGTTCCTGTTTTCTTTTTTTTTTTTGAGTTGGAGTCTCACTCTGTCGCCTAGACTGGAGTGCAGTGGCCGCTCCCGGCCACTGCAACCTCGACCTGCTGGGCTCAGCCTTCCAAGTAGCTGAACTACAGGCGCCCGCTACCACGCCCGGCTAATTGTTTGATTTACTGTAGAGATGAGGTCTCACCAAGTTGCCCAGGCGGATCTCGAACCCGCGGGCTCAGGGAATCCACTCAACTCAGCCTCCCAAAGCACGGGATTACAGGCTGAGCCACCGAGCCTGGCTAAGTTCCTGTTTTCAATTCACTCGAATATACATCTAGATGGAAAATCGCAAGGTTGCATGGTAATTCAATATTGAGTTTTCTGAGGAGCTGCCAAACTGTTTTCCACAGTGGCTACACCATTTTACATTTCCTCCAGCAATGTGGAAGGGTTCAGATTTCTCCACAGCCTCACGCACATGCACCCCCCCTTTTTTAATTACAGCCATTCTAGTAGGTTTAAAGTGATATCTCATTGCAATGTTGATTTACAATTTCCTAATAACTAAAAACAATAAGCATATTTTCATGGCTTATTGACCATCTGTATTAGCTTCTATGGAGAAGTGTCTATTTAAGTCCTTTCTATTTTTTAATTGAGTTGTCCATTTTCTTGTTGTTTACTTTTAGAAATTCTTTATATATTCTGAATATAAAAGTTTTACCAGAAGTATGATTTGTAAGTATTTTCTCCCAGGCTTATATAATTTAAATGAAAATGACTGCTACCAACTTTCAGAGATTTTCATAGCATTAACTACACAGCTGGAGGAGTACAGAGGTGTCAAAAAAATGTACACACATTTTAAGAGATGTTATCTATGGATTACTTTTCAAAGATGAATTAAACTACGGCAGCAATATGTAGTATGACATCTGCTCAATTGTGTTTCTGCCATATTCCTTGATTGTCCTACCTGTTGCATGGTGACATTAGCATTCATTTGATTAATGGCATGTTGAGCTAATGTCACATTTAAAAGGCATATATTTTTTTTTTTGGCACCCCTGTATGGACATATGCATGCATGCTTACCTCAAAAAACTTCTGTATAACATAGTTGCCAAAAACATCCGTCATTAATTGATAGGCTGCTTGTAAAATTTCATTAAATACCATCTGTCGCTCAGCTGGAGTAGCTCGCTCTAGCTTTTGCTGTATGAATCTAGATGGGGAAAAAAAATTTAAATGCCATGACAATAAGTTGAAAACAAGCTCTGCAAAATTGGTATCTCTTGAGTATTACACTCTCCCCTTCCACATATATACCCACATATAAAATTATTTCTGGAACTGTTATAACATCACAGAGCAACATGCTTGTGGTGATGACAGTATAAACAAACCTATGGTGCTGCTGGTGGTATAAAAGTATAGTAAATACAATTATTTCTAATGTATAACACTTGATAATGATAATAACAATGTTATTGTTTATGTATTTACTACACTGCACTTTTTACTGTTATTTGAACATACTCCCTCGAATTATTAAATATAAAATTAGCCAGTCCTGGTGGCTCACACCTGTAATCCCAGCACTTAGGGAGGTGTGGGAGAGAGGACTGCCTGAGCCCACGGGTTTGAGACCAGCCTGGGCAACATGGCAAGACCTGTCTCTACAATAAGTCAAAAAATTAGCTGGGCGTGGTGGCACATGCCTGTAGTTCTAGCTACTTGGAAGGAAAAGGTGGAAAGATTGCCTGAGCCCAGCAGGTTGAGGCTGCAGTGGTGGTGAGCGCACACACTGCACTCCAGCCTGGGCAACAGAATGAGACTCCAACTCAAAAAAACCCTATAAAATGGCTTCAGGCAGGTCCTTCAAAAGGTATTCCAAAAGAAGGCGTTGTTATCACAGAAGATGACAGCTCCATGAGTGTTACTGCCCCTGAAGATCTTCTAGTAGAACAAGATCTGGAGATGAATGACAGTGATACCTGATGATCCTAACCCTATATAGGCTAGTGTGCATATTTGTGCTCTTAATACAAAAAAGTTTTAAGGGAGGCTGAGGTGAGTGGATTGCCTGAGCCCGCGGGTTCGAGACCCGCCTGGGCAGCGAGACCTCATCTCTACAATAAATAAAAAATCAGCCGGGCGTGGTAGCGCATGCCTGTAATTCCGGCTACTCGGAAGGCTGAGGCGGAAGGATCGCCAGAGCCCGGCAGGTCGAGGCTGTGGTGACCGGGAGCGGCCACTGCACTCCAGTCTGGGCGACAGAGTGAGACTCCAACTCAAAAAAAAAAAAAAAAGAAAAAAAAAAGTTTTAAAACATTTTAAATAGGAAAAAAGCAAACAATAAGAATACAAAATATTTTTTTACAGCTGTACAACATGTCTGTTTTAAGCTAAGTGTTATTACAAAAGAATAAGTTAAAAATTAAGTTTATGAATTTTAAAAGTTATAGTAAACTAAAGTTAATTAGTTGAAGAAGCATTTAAAAAATATATTTAGTATAGACTAAGTATACAGTGTTTATAAAGTCTAGAGTAATACACAGTTATGTCATAGTCCTTCATATTCAACTCACCACTCACTCACCCACAGCAAATTCCAATCCTACAAGTTCCATTTATGGTAAGTGCCCTATATGGGCATACCACTTTAAAATCCTTAATACTGTATTTTTGCTGTAACTTTTCTATTGTTTAGATTTTTTAAATAAACAAGTGCCATTTTATTACAACTGCCTACAGTATTCAGTACAGTAACACGCTATGCAAGTTTGTAGCCTAGGAGAAACATATAGCCTAGGTGTGTAGTAGACTATACCATCGATGAAGTTTGTGCAGGTATACTCTACAACTCACACTGAGTACTAGCCTATAAAGCAATACAAAAGCATTTAATGTTGTTTGTTGTTTTTTTTAATGCTATACATCAATGACACTAAGTTCACAAATATAATCAGAGTCAATGTAATGAAAATTACTCAACAGAAAAGCTGTTATAATTTCATTATAAAAATAATTCTCTACTTGGAAGGCTGAGATGGAAGGATTGCCAGAGCCCAGCAATGAGCATGCTACTGCACTTCAGCCTGGGTGACAGAGTAAGACTCCAACTCAAAAAAAACCTCAATGTAGAAAACTGGAAACCATAAAAATAAACGTAAAAATTCATATTTCTATAATTTACCCTAAAAGAAAAATACTATCAAAAGTTAAAAAATAAAATCAATATTAGATTTTAGTTCTTAAAAGTTTCTAACTTTAATGCAGATTAACTAAAAAAAAAACAAAACCTTAAGCTTTTATAGATCTAGTTTTTTTTTTAGTCAGAGTCTTACTCTGTCACCCGGGCTAAAGTGCAGTGGCACACTCACAGTCACAGCAGCCTTGGTCCACTGGGTTCAGGATATCCATCCACCTCAGCCTTCCAAGTAGCTGGAATTACAGGTGTGTACTATTATACCCAGCTAGTTTTTTGATTTACTGTAGAGACAAGGTCTTGCCAAATTGCCAAGGCTGGTCTTGAACCCTTGGATTCCCACCTCCGTCTCCCAAAGTGCTGGGATTATAGGGGTGAGGAAAGGCAGCAATTTATAAAGCAAAATTGAATTACCTACCTAGAACCATGCTGGTCTTGAGAAAACTCAACTATATGCCCAATCAAGTCTCTAAGTTGAAGGTTTGGGAAGCGGTTGTTTCTAAAATCTTCCAATAATCTACTGCGGCCAGAAGGCATAATATCAGACCTGTTATACCGAAGTCGAGAAGGAGGAAAGAGCTGGCTGCTGGAGCTAAATAGACTGGAAGTGCTTGAAGCACTTCGATATTTTGCTTCTGCTCCAGGTGCTGCAGAGATATATCGACCACTACCATTTGTCAGTCCTACAACAAAGCAACTGTGGTCAGCAAATGTTCTTTGACAGTATTCATTAAATAAAAGTTACTTAAACTATAAATGGTATTAAAATAGAAATATTTCACCCCACTAATTCCTACTTATTAAGACAGAAAATTAAAATTGGAGGAGAAAATCTCACACATATATTTCATGTATGTGGCTAAATGAAAAAAAGGAGACACTAGATAACATGAGAAAAACAAACCTGTATTTGTTCTTTGGCAGCTTAGTTTAAAATGTAATTTTAAGATTTAATGTCATATGCAACTCATATCAATACCAGAATACTGAAACCACAAACAAAATTTTCAGTAATATTAACAAGCAAGTTTAAGCAAACTTAGATTTGAAGCCACTGACAGTTTAATTGAAATGCATTCACATTGTTAATGTAATTACATTGAATATTAAATCTGTACTTTTTGCATTAAATCATATATATTTCTATGCAAAGACAATTTCTTAAATTAACCCACTAATTGCTTGAAGTTAAAAAAATCCACAATATTAGATAAAAAAATCTAAATTATACACTAAAGGTTTTAAAAATTTTCATTAAAAATACTTGCCATAGAAACACTATTATCTTGCCAATAAGAAATAGTAATAAATAGCAATTATTATTCCTGAAACCTTAGTCATTCATGACAAATGAATCATATTCCATTCAAAATAAGAAAATAAAAGAGTCAATGGAAACAAAAGCAAATACAAGCAGGAAATCTATTTTTTAAAAATTAGAATCAACACTTTAAAAGTACTTGACAGTGTCCTTTTAAAAAAGAAAACTGTATAGACAATTGTAAAATGTAGATTTAGTAGATCAGAAAAACAAAATCCACTATCAATGCCATGCTATTATATACAAACTCCATATACCATAGTGCTATAAACACAATCCAGGGCACAGGGTATGGATGATTCCAAGGACACACTGTCAGTTCAAAGCTATATACAGGTAGGGATTAAAGGCCAAAAAGAGTAACAAGGACAAAAAGCAGTAAAAGAGTTATAATCCTGGGGGTGAATTGAGTTTCAGCATTCCTTTTTAACTTTCTGTCCCTACTGCTCTAAACTTTACTTTTCTTCATGCACCTACCCATTATACAGCATATCATACATTCATTTTTTTGAAGCCCAAACCCTTCTCCAAAGTAAGTGCCATAAAATTACAACTGTTTACATGCTAGATAGCTAGAGCCTAGAACAATGTCTGGCAGGCAGTAAGTGGGTGCACAATAAATATTTCCCAAATGGCACCTAGAGGGCAGACATTTTATATAGTATCAACTGCCTAAGGTTCAGTCCTGGAATAACTGGTAAAAAGTGTATAATTTAATAAGTCATCTTATAAGTCAGAATCACTAAATTCTTAATTCTTGCTTGTTCCAGTTCTACATAACTATCTCAGCACCCGTGTATGATATCCAAAATGTCAAATCAGTCTTTCAATAGTCTCACTACTGTCAACCCTTTCATTCCACTACCCGTTATTATTTCTATTTATTTAGTTCCAGAACTGTTCACAATAACTAATCACTAGACCAACTGATACTTTAACAATACAATTCAGATGACTTTTACAAATGCCTACTACAATTGGAGCATTATCACACCCTGCACTGCCAGTGGGTTTTCTCTAACATCCTTGCTTTTTCTGTGGGACATGCGTGCTTACCACTCCAATTTGGTTTTTTAAAAAATTGTTTACTTTCTTAATCAGCTGACTTTTAAGATTCACCAATCTGTTTTTAAACACAGCTATTGTATTTTTCCTTTCAAAGGCCAATTTGATGTATATCATTTTATGACAGCATCCTGCTAGAATACATCCTCAAAAATCCTCAAGCTAGTTTTTAAGTCATTATTCCAAACCCATTTCTCACATCAATTTCTAAACAGTACGCTAATTGTAAATACCCTTCCTCTTACTACTCATCACTGCTTATCATTCATTAATCACCATTGTTTATCATTACCTCAAACATAAGATTTAGTATTATCCTTAACACAAATTCAAAACACATACTTACCCCAGAAAATGACTAAGTCACTTTTATTTGGTAACTTCCAAATATCCTATCAATAACCAACAGGAATTTCTGACATATCTAGATTATCTTTGATTTCTATTCTATCAGCTCCCAACACCAAACTCCTGATGAACCCTGTGTATACAACTGTTTAATAATGCTAAACTGCCTTGAATTTAAAAATCTTAGACTTTCAGTTCCAGAAGACCTATTGGTCTTCTCATTCATAAAGTTGAAAAATTCATTTCATATGAGGCTAGGTAACTTCCTTTTTTTTTTTGAGTCAAGGTCTTACTCAGATGCCCAGGCTGGCGTGCAGTAGCCTGACTATCACTTACTGCAGCCTCAATCTCCTGGGCGCAGGTGATCCTTCCACCTCAGCTCAACCTCCTGAGTAGTTGGGACTACAGGCACAGGCAACCACACTCAGCTAATTTTTAAAAATTTTTTGTAAAGATGAGGTCTCGCTTGAATGCCTAGACTGTAAATAAGCATTCAGAACCTAATTTATAGTATACAGAAAACATTTTAAATGTGGTTGTCTAAATAAGTGAAAGCAGATTATCCAAAATCTGTTTGGAGATTGAGAGACATTTTACACAACAATAAGCCTGTGCTCCTTAAAAATGTCAAGGCCATAAAAAACGGAGAAGCTGTTCAAGGTTAAAGACAAAAGCTGTGACAAATGAATGTACTATGTGATCCTCAATTGGATAACAGGCCCACCTCAATCAACCAATACTACTCCTTCCCATTCTCCCTAACATCAGTAAGATAATTGTCAAAGTCTGAATAAAGCTGGCTGATTTGATAGCAGTGTATCAGGTTAACTGTCTGACTTTGATAACTGTGATTATATGAAAGAATATTATTTTCAGGAACCATAGACTGAAGTATTTGTGCAGTTTCCTTTCAAAAGTATCAGGAAAAAAATTGTTTGGCAGGGGAAGGAGGGAGAGAGAATGATAAAGCAAATGTGGCAAAATGGTAATATTTGGAAAATCTAGATGACGGGTATTTTGGAGTTTTCCTAATCACTATTTGAATGAGAATGTATACAGGACACAGAGATCAGTATTATAATTTCACAGATGAAGTCACTATGGTCCAAAAGTGATGTGACATGCAACCACTCAGCTAGAATTCTTAGGTCAGAGTTTAGTTTATCACACAACAGTGTGCTGGCCTTATATGCTATTTACATCTTTCACAAGGACTTTACAATTCTACTAATAGAAAAAAATATGATTTTAAAAGTTTTCATTGATTTCTTTGAGAATTCTATTGTTTTAGAATCCTTCTCTATTTAATGTCAGAAATAAAAAAGATTACAAAATATAGCCATTTCTTGGTTATCAGTGGGGACTGGTTCCAGGATCCCCTTGGGATACCAAAATCTGCAGATGCTCAAGCCTGGCAGTTGGTCCTGTGGAACCCATGGATATAAAAAGTCAGACCTCTGCATTACTTTTTGTTATTTTCCACTCTATTGGGATTTGGAAAGGCAGCTACTCAATGTATCAGACCTATATATTCTTTTAGAAAATATAGATTCCTGAGTTTTACTTAAGGCATTTTGAATTAACCTTTCTGTATAATTTTATTTTAAAAAATCGATTTGAAGGTTAGTCTGATGAAAGAGTTAGAAGACTACTGAATTAGAACCAAAATAGGTTAACACTTCATTTTACAATAGGTTTTCAATTACAAATTTCAAATAACAATAAAAGTCAGATTTTGAGTCCTAAAAAGGGTACAAAACTAACTGTAGGCTACTAGATAAAAGCTAGTTTCAGATTGCAAGGATCTGAAAATCACAATAAATGGGAAGATAACAGATGATTAGATAGCTACAGTAGGCAAAGAATCAAAGATACTGAATGAGTAGCCAGGAAAGGCCTAAAATGAGGACAGTCTATTTTACAGCATTAACCTTAGTCACTTTTAGTCCATAAAGAGATCCACTTAGGACTTTTAGCTCAGTATTTTGTCTGATGACCTTTCAAAAGAAGTATCTGAACATTGAGAGTAGTCTGTAATAGCCATGGATAACTTGACTTACTACTACATATATCTGCCTGTTGCTTGGTGTTAGTTGAAAAATCTAAAGTTGAGATGTGGGGGAAAAACTTTAGAGCGGTGACTCTCAATATACACATGAAATCACCTTGGGATCTTAGTTACATATTTCTCAATACTCACAGTTGACACTATATGCTAGACCTTAAGGATCCACGATATGTAATAAATTTTTGCTGAAAAAGTCAGCTATCTGTAAGCCTAACTCAGTTTAATATCTGCGCTTTAACATTTTCTTGTTATCCTTCTGTACACAGTAACTGTTTTAAAAAGGCATCTACTACGTATTGAATGTTTTGTATTAGACACTAACAGGAATAAAATGGTGTACTGTGTTGTGTCCTCCAAAAAGTAATTAAAAAAAAAATGTTGTAAGCCTCTCAGATGTGGTTAATTTCCTCGATTACATACCCCAAAGTTCTTCCAGCTTCTACCCACTACCAACTGGCTAAGACTTTGAGTTGGAGAACCAGAGGACAGACGGTACAGGGCAGAAATGTGTCCCCTACTAAAAATATGTTCAAATTTTAACCCCTGTACCTGTGAATGTGAGATAATGAGAAATAGAGTCTTTGTAGATATAATCAAGTTAAAATTACATCATACTTGATTAAGGTGGGCTCTATGACTGGTGTTCTCATAAGCAGCGGAAAATTTGGGCAGAGATACACAGGGAGAATGTCATGTGACAACAGAGACAGAAACTGGAATGATACACCTACAAGCCAAGGAAGACCCAGGATTGCCAGCAACCACCAGAAGCTAGGAAGAGGCAAGGAAGGACTATCTCCTAGAGCCTTCAGAGCATGACACCGCCAATACTTTACTTCAGAATTACAGCTTTCTGAACTCTAATTTGAAAATTTCTGTTGTTTGAAGCCACCTAGTAGTAGTAATGTGTTACAGCAACCCTAGAAAATGAATATAAATGTCACTCTTTTTTTTTTAAAAAGAAAATTAATCACATATTAGCTGGAATAATTAATGCTACATGTTTAAATAATACAGTACATCCATACAAATAAAAAGAGACAATATAAACAAAAACATCATTACCATATATTACAATAATTAAAGTTGCAATAAGGCAATATTTCTTTACAGATTAATATATAAATAACTCAAGTGTGGAGTATTTTTATTTTTCAGAATTAAAAAATGTGTTTATTGTTGTATTTAAAGTATACTTCTTTTTATTTATGTTTCTCTAAACTGGTAAGTGCTTGCACTATTATTTTTGATATATTATATTTTTGATATTTTGTGATACATTATTGTAATGCTGCTATATGAGAATATCCTCTTAATCTATGAGACAGATATATCTCCATTTTATTGTCAAGTAACAGTCTTAGAGAAGCTAAATAACTTATGCAAGAAAGCATGGCTAATAACTGGATTACATTTTTGTTTACCACAATGTCTGATTCACTTAAGTGAGACAGTCACTTAAGTTTTCAGTTATACACTGCTATAGTTCCTGGAGAATATGTAATTTCCCATGCCATTTTAAAATCTGCAAATGACTGAAATGACAAGGGGTATAAACTGCATGTAATTTTTCTATTTGTTATTAATAAAACTATATATTTGCTATATAGCACCACAAAAACTTTATTGTGGGAAAAACTAAGGCTACAATGAGTTCAAAAACCAAAGTGATCCTAGTATTATTGTCCACATCTTTTTAAGAGGCTAATATAAAAAGCATAAGCATGTTAAGCGTACTAGCTTAAATTTTATGACAATATGTAAACAAACAAATGCAAACTATAACCCTAAAGTTCTAAAATACAAAATAAAACTCTGTTCTTCCCATTTATCTTGTGATTCTTTTCTATTAGCAATTTAAAGATGGTGTCTCTCAGTTTCTATTGCTTTAACTTTTAAAAAATAAAGGTAAGAGGAGACTATAACACAGAAGATATTTAATAATTTTCCCTCATTTATCAAGGAACATTTAAAGACTATGTTTTAAACATACGAACTATATTTTGGGCTGGTTTATTACATCATTGCTATCAATAACCCACCTTGCCAATTTCTATTGTACCATGAAAAGGAGGTCATTTTGAGCTGGGCTCGGTGGCTCAGCCTGTAATCCCGTGCCTTTGGGAGGCTGAGGTGAGTGGATTGCCTGAGCCTACGGGTTCGAGACCCGCCTGGGCAGCAAGACCTCATCTCTACAATAAATAAAAAAAAAATCAGCCAGGTGTGGTAGCGCGTGCCTGTAGTTCCAGCTACTTGGAAGGCTGAGGTGGAAGGATGGCTGGAGCCCAGCAGGTCGAGGCTGAGGTGGCCGGGAGCGGCCACTGCACTCCAGTCTAGGTGACAGAGTGAGACTCCAACTCAGAAAAAAAAAAAAGAAAAGAAAAAGAGGTCATTTTGTAGGTTTCAGAAATTGCCAAAATTTTGGAACTCTTGTGAAAACTCTCTCCCTCTTGACTGATAGACATGAGAAGACATTAACTTATCCCCCCAACCCCACCCAAAACAGTAAGTAATAGCATGTGCTTCTACAAACTGCATAATATGACTGTGGGCTTTTCTCTGCATACCTCAAATCACCCTGTCAGAACTGACCTAAGTTCTTTTTTTTTGGTTAATATATTTGGTAAGTTAATAAACCATCAAGCTATACATGCATTTCCTTTTAAATATTCCTACTGAGATTTCATGAATCATTGCCTTTCCTGAACAGAGTGAAGAAATATTGTAAGAACTGCGATTTTTCTCTTAAACTATTAATAACTAAGAAGGAATTATGTAATGTCATGGTTTAATATATTGTGAATATCAGGGAGAAACTTTGATACTAGACAAACATGGGCTCATTCATTTCCTGTTGATGGGCTTGGTGTAGTAGTAGAAAGAAGGTTGAACTTGGAACTGTCAAAGATGTACTTAACCCAGAAAACCTAAAACAAAAAACTACACACACGCAAAAAAACAAAAGCAAAACTCCACAACTATCCTAAAACTTCATTTTCACAGTGCAATATTCTAAAAAAGTATGAACAGAGAACACATTGATAGGAAACAGCCAAATAAATGCTTTAATGTAAAAATCTATGTAGGATATAAAATGTTTAAAAAGTAGCCAGTGTCCTTAATCAAGAATAGATCCAACAATAAAACATAAACTTTAAATTCAATTACCCAAACGTTTATAGAAACCTGAATACCATTAAAGTTATGGAGAAATTAGGCATGAGCTTTCTTGTTTCTAGTCTAGTAAAGAAAATAAACATAGAAGCAACACTAATATAATCCAGTCTGTAGCAAATGTGGTACAGAAAAATTGAGAAGAAAAATAATTCCAAAGGAGAAATAGTGTGTTATTATAGACTAGAATTATTAAATAAATTGAAGTCAATAGCATTACAATCATTATATCCTAACTATTTTTGTCTGCATTCACCACAAAACTACAAACTTGACAGTGGATAAGGATAGTGTTTTCCCTCCAGGGAGGCAGAGTCTGGTTTTTTTATTATATCACAACACGGATATTCAATAGCAGTTGAATTAAATTAAGTAAAAGTTCTGATCACACAATTCTAAAAAGGAAGTTAATAAGACTACACAAAAGATAAAATAGCAATTAGTCTCAGTAGCCATAAATAAAACTTGCTATTTGTATCCTATTTAAAATATATATATATTTTTTGAGTTGGAGTCTCAGTCACCCAGACTGGAGTGCAGTGGCACGCTTCTGGTTACCGCAGCCTCGACCTGCTGGGTTCCGGCCATCCTTCTGCCTCAGCCTTCCAAGTAGCTGGAACTACAGGAGCGCGCTACCACTCCCGGCTAATTTTTTTGATTTATTGTAGAGATGAATGAGGTCTCGCCAAGTTGCCCAGGCAGGTCTTGAACCCGCGGGCTCAGGCAATCCACTCACCTCAGCCTCCCAAAGGCGCGGGATTACAGGCTGAGCTACCGAACCCGACCTTAAAATATTTTAAGGTATCACATGAAGATTGTTATCTGATCAGATTTAATTTAAAAAATTAAATAAGATACTTTAGGAAACACTAAAGGTCAGTTGGTATCAAGTGAAAAATCACAAAGAAGCTAATATAACAGCATTCAAACTCACTTTTCCAACAAAGTCACAACAGGTTATTTGTTTTATTACAATTTTATTTAAAAATTTACCAAGATTCCCAATTTAGGAAACAAGATCCTTTTACATTTATTCAGATAGGTATTAGACAGATATAAAAGCATCCTTTATGAAGCAGTACAACATTTGGAGTAAATCAGATAAACCTGGGCTCAAAATTTTTGCTCTGCTTCTTACTACTTTCATGACTGTAAGTCAATTTCTTTGAGGAGGGAGGGGAGAAGGGGGGGAGAAGGCAGGGAGAAAGGAAGAGGGAGAGAGAAAGGGAGGGAGGAAGAAATAGAAGTCAAAGTTCATTTCTCCTCATTTGGATATTCAACTGCTAGAGCCCAACTTACTGAAACAACCATCCTTGATATTTACACTGAAATGGGGCCTTGGTCACAAATCAGGGAACTAAATGAGCAGAATTATTTTTGGATACTCTATTCTGTTCCACTAGTCTATTTATATATCCATGTGACAATAGCACAATCTTAGTTACTATAGCTTTGTAAATTCTGGTAACTGGCAGTATTAAGTTCTTTAACTTTGCTCAAGACTTGCTTGACTACTTGTAGTTCTGCTTTTCCATTTTCTTTTTTTGGTCGAAGTCTCACTCTGTTGCCCAGGCTGGAGTGCAGTGGCACGCTCATGGCCATCACAGCTTCAACCTGCTGGGCTCAGGCGATCCTTCTGTCTCAGCCTTCCAAGTAGCTGGAACCACAGGCATGTGCCACCACACCTGGCTAATTTCTTCTTTTTAAAAATTTATTGTAGAGATGAGGCCTTGTCAAGTTGTCCAGGCTGGTCTTGAATCTCTGGGCTCAGGGAATCCTCTCTCTCAACTCGGCCTCCCAAAGTGCTGGGATTACAGGCCTGAACCATTGCACCCAGCCCTGAGTCACTGTGCCTGGCCCTCATTTTCGTTTTTAAACCAGCCTGTTAGTTTCTTTTAAAAACTAAAATTTTGTTTTATTGACAGTACTATGTAGTCTAAATCAACTAGGTCTAGAAAGATCAACTAGAAGTTGGTATCTTTGTAATACCAAGTCTGTCAACCTACACGTTTATTTAAGGCTTTGATTTCTGTCAGCATTCAGAATTGACAGCCACCTTTCAATAAGCTAAATTCACTAAGTACAAATTTCATTTTTAGTATCCTTTTTTCTTAAGGGGAAAAAAAAGCCACGTCAAAAGTGAAGAGGTATAAGAAAAGTCATTAGTTTGTCAAAACCTAAGTTAAATAACAAAAATACGGAATGTTGCTTTATACCTGAAAGGTTCTACATCAATCTAGTTACTGTGAGCATAAAGACTAGATAGAGAAAATCAGAAATATCCAATACTGTATTATAAAAGTATATTAGAAGAAAATAAGGAAGGAGTTAGCTGGTAACATTGAAAGTATCTCAAAATAAGATGCTGACTTCTATCATGGACAAAACTACTATAGGTAAATTTTTTCCCCCTCTACCTAAACAGACCAGTGCAACATGAGAAAATAACTCATTTAATATTTAACACTGAACCTGAAGCCCCAAATTTAACACTCTTCCTTCACGTTTCAGAATAAAAACTATTAATCTTATTTTCTCTCCTTGTTCCTTTCCACTGCTTTCTCTAAACTCTAGTAATGTAAGTGCTGCTTCAAAAAGGTTGCAGTCAACCTGAGAACCAATAAAGAGGCTCCACATGGTCAAAAATGATATAATTTTAGGATAAAATAAAGATAGAATTGATGTCCCTCAGACTACAATGAATTAAAACATCCATTATCCTCCAAATTTATCACTTTATAAACAACAATTAGGATAAAAACACATGAGTCACCTTTAGAGGTTGCTAAGCGATTAGTTCATTATTCTAAAAGCTAGAAAATGAAAGAATCATGCATTATCCTGACTCCTATATGAGCTGTCTTTCAGGGTAACCTCACATTGATGAGGGAAGTTATTCTTTTTTTTCTAGAAAAGTTCCAGATAATGATGCAGAAAGAATGACAGAGTTAATGTATTACCATCTTGTAACCTCTGAAAAAATATTTAGGCAATGATCAAAGGCTGCTAAAAACATTAGGTGGATCAGCTTGGCTATCTCACAATGGAGACACCAGACATGTACCTCCTGACACAGTGCAACAAAAAGTACACAGAACCACATAATACCAAAAATACAAAACAAAACCAACCAACCCATAAGCCATCTGACCAAGCCTCTAGATCTAATTCCAATTTACAGGAAACACAGAACTATAGGAACATGCTAAACACCACCATGGGAAAGCAATCAGCAAAATAAAGAATAAGGGAAACTCAGCAGGACAAAGTTTCTTCATTAAATAAATATAAAAAAAGATGGAAAACCAATTACTGATTAAAAAACATATCAAATAAATGCAATGTATAAACCTTATTGGGACTGTGAGCGAACAAAACAATTGTAAAGACATTTGAGTAAATTAAAAAATCAAAGTTAATGAGAAATCATTGGTTTAAAAAAGTATGATAGTAATATTGTGTCTATGACTTTTTACTTAAAAAAAACCCTCTTAGCTATGTAATAAAGTGGAAGATTAAAATTATTTTTCATGCTTCTAACTTCAATACATTAAAGTATGTAACAGCTGCAAGTTTTAGCAAAAATGTTTTAACTCATTCTAAAAAACCAACACTTAAAACCTACAAATTGAAGTACCTGTTTTTCAATCAAAAAGGAACTACCAGTTGTACTGCTAAAAATACATATGTTGGTTAAATGCTTACTATTTTAAAAAATAAAACTTTTTTTTTTTTTTGAAAAGCCAGCACAGAATGTTAATATTAGGCATTCTCTGTGACTCTTAACTAGCACAAGCAAAGAAACATCCTTTGGGAATGCAGATCTCAAGGCCTACAAATAACTATACTGGTTATAATAGTCATATCTTAAAATAAGACCTACCAAGAAAATAACCTGGAATTAATTCCAACCAATTCTAATGAGGCAGAGAATTTATCTCTATCTTATAATTTTAATATTCTTAATATGTGCACTGAGTACAATTACTTTTAAAACATATGTAAATTATATGTTTGGAAATATTCTACATACTAGCAGCCTTTAGATTGGATTTATAAGCTTTTTTGGGGGGATGAGGGTAAGACTCTCACTCTGCTGCCAAGGCTGGAGTGCAGTAGCAAACTCACAGCCATCACAGACTCAAACAGCTGGGCTCAAGTGAGGAATCCTTCCACCTCAGCTGGAACTACAGGTACACGCCACCATGACCAGCTCATATTTTGATTTATTGTGGACATGACGTCTCACCAAGTTGCCCAGGCTGGTCTCGAACTCCTGGACTCAGGCAATCCTCTTGCCTTGGCCTCCCAAAGTGCTGGGATTACAGGCATGAGGCACCATACCTGGCTTTTTTTTAAAAATCAGAGAGCATGGAAGCCTTGCATCAGGAGCCAATCACAGCAAAGTGCAGAATAGATTATTTTCATGAACAGTATGCAAAGAGCAAATTTATGAACTCTTCTGAGTCATTTTCAACCTGGTAGTGTTCTACTGGCTGTATACAATGTTGCCAGTTATACTACAACTAAAGCTAAGAGAAACTGGGGATCATAAAATAAAATAACGTAGATAATTACTAATTTCAATCAGAAGTATATTAAAATAATGGATTTCAAGCTGAAGCTAATCTAAGGAGTTTGACTCTGGGTACAAAGTATTAGGCTATAACGTTTAACTGCTGGTGAAAGTGGTGATTATTTCCCACAATTGGCCAGAATTCCTTCCTTAAACATCTATTAGGTTGGTTTCTTTACAATACACTGAAAGGTAGAGAAGTACATATCTAGATTGCTGTTTAATTACAGAGACATCTAATAAGTCATTTATATCCAATTTGTAAGCAAGCCATGTTTATTGTCATTTATACAGGCGCTAAAGCACAACACAAGCAATAACAGTCGAACAGGAATCTGGTCTGAAACTTACCTATGAAAAGATGACAGGACATGACAAATATAATCTTAACAATAAAACACAAAACTAATATGATAGGTCTATTCTTAGGCTTATGTTCCAAATTTTTGTGTCCATTTCAAAGGCATGTCTTATGGAGTGGGGTATCTGAGCAGTAATAATAGAAATCAGGAACTGAGCAGCTCCTGTGACTAAAAATAGATGATAAATGAAGGAAGGTATTAGGTTAAAAGCTGGTAAGTCTACACATATAGTGCTGTAAAGTATATCTTATGGCTCCATCTGAATAAATTGATTGTATATATTCAATATCCTCAAGAGCAAAGGTTGAGAATTCAGGGTAGAGGACCAAAGTCCTTAACAAAAAAATTTAGCCCATTGTGCAATAACATAAATCTAAATGATTATTGCAACAGATACGTATGTTATAAGGATAGTTACCATATTAATGAGCTTTAGAAAAATATAGCTATACCCATATGATTGGAGGGGATGGTCAAACATAGTCACTAACTTACAGTATATCTGCTTACAATAGCAACATTACTTTTTAAACCACAAGCTGATTTAAATCTTTCCAAGCACATAAAAGTCAGCAATAAAATCCCTCAGTTTCAGCTGAGGAAGCCAGAATTACAAAAACTCAAAACATGATTTAATAAAATAATTTCTTGGACAAGACAGAATTCATATATAGTTTCTGGTGTCCAAATACCCTTTTTCCACAAGGATAAATCATTCCTGGAGAGGGGGAAAAGGTAACCACCAATTTAATACTTTGGGAGAGGGGACAATTTTAATATACGGACATAAACAAAAGGTTAAAATGCTCCAACTTTAGAGTTACAACAAGCCTAAAACATTTTACCAACATATTCAAAAGTAAAAGAAGTATATGGCCCAAGCCCGTAAGATTCTCTAGCTCACAAACACACTAAATTCAAATCCCCTGGTCTAACTTTTTGATAAAATAGCAGGGCATTGAAAGGCCAAAGCAAAAACCAGTGTACAAAATTATTTAAACTCAGTAACTATGTAACTAGTATTTCCTTATGGTGTGCAAAAATTTTTGATAGTGAATTTTCTCTTTCACTATCATTTATAAACAGCTGACTTTTCAGATGCTCTAAAAGACACAAATCAAAAGCACAGACAAGAAAAAACACACCATTGTATTTCATAAAAGAAACAAGATACAATAGGGGGTCTTTACCTTATTGTACATTAGACCCTCACTTTGAATTTTCAGGAAAGTAGAACTTTTTCTAAAAGCAAAAGCAATTTGGCATGTTTTATCGAACATTAAATAGTTTACATATATTATAAACACACACACAAACACACATACATGTATACATACAAATAAAAAGGGTTTTGGTTTTTTTTTTACCTAAATGCAAACTGGATGAGGATCCATGTGATGAAAGTGATGGCGGTGGCGTAAGTGAATGTCCTGGAGTTTGGCTTGGCAGAGGCATGCCTATTGGACTTGGAGAGGAGGAAAATCCCAGACTATTGTAAAATGGTTGCCCTATGGGTGCTAGGCTGCTACTAGATCTTTTGTACAAGTCAGAGCTAGTAGATAGAGACTCTCTCCTTGTGGCACTACTACTTGCAGAACTGCCAACTGAAGAAGAAATAAAAAAAACCCTAATTACATACAGTGTTAACTGAATAAAACCTATCCCCAACTCTCGCTGGGCAATAACAGAAGTGATCACAATAATTATTTTTAGAAACATAATGGAAAAGATAATTACTGTGATAACTACATATACTAACTTAATAATCATAAAAGGGTATAAATGCACCCCAAAAAGTAACCAAATACTTAACAGAGCAGTCATGTTTCATTATTTCACACATATTTACCACTGACACATATAATTAATGTGCTTTAATACCCTGGTATGATTTATAAACCCTGGAATTGCAAGTTGTCTGTAATTAGGATATGCTAGAGATTCAATTCAGTAAGGTTAAATTCTGGTAGAATCCTAATCTCTGGAACCTGGTTCTTACATCAACTCAAGGCTAAGAAAAGATTATACTAATAAAAGGAATATTAATACATTTCCTTCACCATTCACATTTAATTTGTCTTCTAGCTGTATTCACAACATAGCCCTTTAAGTCTATATTGGCCCGAATATTAGTCAGTTTTTTATGAGTCAGAGTCTCACTCTGATGCCCAGGCAGGAGTGCAGTGGCACAATCATGGCTACCACAGCCTCGACCTACTGGGCTCAGACAACCCTTCTGCCTCAGCATCCTGAATCGCTGGGATTACAAGCAAATGCCACCATGCCCGGCTAATTTTTTTCTTTTAATTGTAGAGATGAGGTCTCACCATGTTGCCCAGGCTGGTCTCAAATTCCTGGGCTCAGCCAATCCTCAGCTTCCCAAAGTGCTGGGATTACAGGTGTGAGCCACCATGGCTGGCCACACTACACCTTTTCCTTTGTTCTCCAACAACTTAATTACAAAATATACATGAAAATATAAAACTTTCTTCTAGAAGATTAATAGCTCTCATTTTTATCACACCAAAACATGTTTTCACTTATTTTGTAAGACTCTTTCATTCCTACAATTCTATTACTGGCCTCCTGAACCCTTTACTCAGTGAAAATTGATCAAATTTTTCCCCCTCCATAGATAACATACAATTTATCTTATCTCACCATCTCTTATGGTATTACATACCAAATTCTTTCTACTTAATGCCAAATTTAACTATTAACCTACTAATCTTTTTTGTATTTCACAAAAATAACCAAAAATAGAATCATACTACCATGTAGGTAGAAGGCCTTGGTAAGCTATGTATGCTCAGAAGAGCAAACCAAAATCTGGTTGTTAATCAGCATATAGCTGGATAATATAATTCTTTACCATTTATAATAAGAGCTGTCCAAAACTCCCAATTCTCAAGTCTCTTTTAGAGACTGTAAATAGGTTTCCTTTCTATTTCTTTTTTTTTTTTTGAGTTGGAGTCTTACTCTGTCGCCCAGACTGGAGTGCAATGGCTGCTCCCGGCCACCGCAGCCTTGACCTGCTGGGCGCCGGTGATCCTTCCACCTCAACCCTCCAAGTACCTGGAACTACAGGGGCACGCTAATTTTTTATTTATTGTGGAGATGAGGTCTCACCAAGTTGCCCAGGCAGGTCTCGAACCCGCGGGCTCAGGTAATTCACTCACCTCAGCCTCCCAAGGCGCGGGATTATAGGCTGAGCCACCGAGCCCGGCTAGGTTCCTTTCTATTTCTAAACACTAGCCTCTTTTAGTTGAATGCCTTTTTCATCTAAGAGAATTTCATACTACATTTCTTAACTGACCAAATAAAAATTTCAACAAGCTCTATATTCGGACCAATACAGCAATTCTTTCTAAGGAATCTTAGAAAGCTTCTACTAAATCTTGTTTTTTGTTGTTGTTGTTTTTTTAAAGTTACAAGTCATATATAAATGGTTTCTAACGGTATAGATTAAAGAAAAAAAATTAAGGAGAGTACATGATGGGTAGACTAAGTTAAGATTATAAAACAGATACAAATTGTGTTGGTTTTGCCAAATTCAAAATTCTATAAAGAAGGAAAAAAATCGGGCTCATGCTACTTTATTAGGCAAAAGATTATAATGCTATTCACCAAACCTTTCATGTCAGCCAATGCAGTTTCTAAAAGACTGATCATGTTTTACTGAAAACTTCACATTTTAAGATATCATATAATAGAAAAATATTAGGTAGCGATATGTATTTTAATAGCAAAAACAAATATAAATAACTCTTCTTGAGTTGGTTTTGGCAAAATTGTCAATGCCTGCAACATTACCTATGCTAATTTAAAAGGACACTGTCAAAGTGATTTTTCTAAAATATGGCTAAACTTTAAATTCCTGTTTATTTCAAAAAACAATTTAACTGACAAGGAAAAAGACGACAGCTCTCTAATGAGAGCAGCAGCATTATCATTCCCCTGGCTAATAACCAAAAATAAAAAATAAAAAAAATAAAAACAAAAACAAAAAAACAGCTTAACTAAACATGCAATATTATTTTTCTCCAAAAGGAAAAGCCAAGCCAAACATTTAAGATAATTCAGAAAAAACTTTAAGCATAAAGAAGCTGGCTCTTTTAAGTTTTACCATGTGCCCAAATTACAGTATGACTATGAAGTATGAAACAAACTATACCTTAAATATCTAAGAGGCTAGACAGGTCACTAATCATTCATCAATTGTGTTAACAAAAAAAGGTTAAATTACAAACTTTCTATCGTAACAGCACTTAAAAATAGGTCATAGAAAAGATTTAATTACTATATCACAATGAATAAGTTTCTTGCGCAACTATATTATAATATGGGCTATTTAATATTTAACACTGTTAAGCAAAAATTTCATCACAGAGGTAAGAGAATAACTGTATGTAAATTGTGTATACATGCACACGGTCATATTGTATTGTACATTTCATAAAAATACGTAATTGCCATCATGTGAAATGGCCACGGACAAACTTGTAAGAGTACATTATGTGTAGCACTTGAATGAACTCTCACAAAATGTCCAAGAGGAGGGAGAAGATTAGATAGTTTACTGGGATTCAGGGGTGGCAGTCACCTAATGCTCTCTAAAGCAAGGTAAAACAAACCTTTACAGACTGAAAATCAGAATTGAGTAAGGAATGTTTATAAATAAGGGAGGCACACAGACCAGTTTTGAGGGGACAAAATGTTCGTGCCAACCAGTTCCTGAATGTAGGGGGAGACAGTCTTAACTAAAACTAAGAGATAAATGGGAATTTGGAGGATAAATAAGGGACCTGGGACACCTACAAATCTATACTAGACCACCAGTGACATATTACATTAGAAAAGCTCTCTTTTTCCTGGATTATTTAGGGTCTACAAATCTATAGTTTACAAACTAGTTATTTCAACAAGGTTTATTTTTTAAATTATGTTTTCAGCGTTCCTCAAAATGTTTAGAATTCCTTGGAGGAAAATGCTCCAATTATGTTAGAAACAAAGAACGAGTTCTATGGGAGTGCATGAGCTGGACATAAAAATACAAAACTCCAAAAGGAATTTAAAAAAACTCTGAGTAGAAAAATTAAAAGATTTAACAATCTCCATGTTCACAGGATTTTCCCTCAGAAATTCTTGCGGGCATTCTCTAGATAACTTTGTTAGGTGACTACGACATTTTAAAAATTGTATTTCATTATAATAAATGAAAAAATATTCTGCATTTTAAAGTTTACAGCTGTTCTAGACTATTCCGCTTATAAATATGAATGACAAAAGTTCAGAAGACACTCCCTTAGAAAACTGACAAGCACTGTTAATAATGACTGGCATATGTTAGTTGTGCCATTTTCCGCACCAGGAAAGAATATAATCTGATGTGGTGGGAAAACAGATCAGAGAAGCAGATATTAAGGATTCTAGAACGTTATGTTACAGAAATAGAAAATCTCAAGGTTCAAATAGCCCTGCCTTCATGAAGAAAAGGCTGCCAATTGCACCAACAGAACTAGATAAGGTACTTTCCCTGTTTCCTGAATACTCTGGAAATCTCACAGAATATACAAGGTGTCAATGTGGGCTTCTTCTGATTTCACTTAGTCCTTCCTCAGTCACAAGATCAAGGAACCATAGTTTGTATGGGTCAATTATTTATTTTGTGAAGCTATTTAAAATTTTTATTTCTTAAGTATTATATAAACCTAAGATATATAAATAGACATCTCTTTAAATGAATTTTTAGTGAAAGGCTAAATTATTTATCTAATAATTTCATTACATATATACACATATATATTTATATATTATGCCAAATTTAAAAAGCCATAATGAACCACCAACATTTAATAAGAAAACCATTCGATAAGCACACAAAGATAATTATTTTAAAACACCACAAATTTAGATGGCAAAATAGTAGCCTCCACAAACATTAATATTTTAGAAATAAGGAAGGGCTAATAATTAGCATACAAGATATTGATCCAAATAAACCTTATTAAAATAAAAACTATACTAATAAATTCCTAAAGCCAGGGGAGAAAGGAAATGTATTATATATGAGCAAAGGATAGGGGGCTTGAAATGAGTTTAACAGTCATAAATGTTAAAAAGATTTGCAGAATACATTTTCTCATACACAATTAAGCCAATAATACTTTATCCCTGTCCTTCCTACACTATTACTTATTTTAATGTTAAAAACACACATATACCTCATGCCCACTTAACAGAGTACACTCATCTTAAAAACAAACTTACCTGATGATCCAAATCCACTGAGGGCTGAGCCTATAGCAGCACCCAGAGAGTTACCACTTCCAAAGCCAAGAGATGTACTTCCAGGTTGACCAGGTCCATGAGAAAATAAAGAACTGCTCTGGGAGCTATTAGTCAAAGAACTGCTCCCATAAAATGAATTAGATTGCAGATTAGTGCTTGGCTGCTGTTGCTGCTGCTGCTGTGGTGGCTGCGTGCCAATTGGCCGAAACAGACCATTTGTGCTGCCTGTAAGACTATTTGCAGTTCCTCCAGCTGCTGCTGCTGCTGCTGTAAAAAAAATTTCAGATACTTCTTTAAACTACCCAGAAAACGACTGTTTTTAAAATGATATTGCAACACCAGAAAAATCATCCTGTAAGATATCAGTTACACTTACCAGCTTGTGCTGCTGCTGAACTAATCAAAACAGGTGTTGGAGCCATTAATCGAACTGGAGTTCCCAAGCCAGTTCTTGCTCCAGGGCCAACCACTAAGGCACCAGTCTGATCATAATAGGCAGTTGGAGCTAGTACTTGATAGCCTAAATAACATTAAAATAAATGTTCACTAATGAAAACCCATTGTAGAAAACATGCATATTTTCTCCTGCATCTACAGCTTGTCACCTAGAAAACAGAGCTACTTTATACTATTACTATAAAATCCTTAAATAGTTACCGTATGCAAAGTAACACATTTGAGAAGGTCTTACCAAATATATAAAAAAACAAAAAATGTTGATAAGAATTCTTTCTTTTTGAGTCAGGGTCTGCTCTGTTGCCCAGGATGGAGTGCAGTGGCAAGATGACGGCTCACTGCAACCTTGACCTATTAGGCTCAGGCCATCCTTCCACTTCAGCTACACAAGTAGCTGGGAATGCAGGTACAGCATCCAGCTAGTTCTTTATAGTAATGGGGTCTCGCTGTGTTGCTCAGGCTGGTTTTAAACTACCAGACTCAAGCAATCCTCCTGTCTTGGCCTCCCAAAGAGTTGAGATTGCAGGTGTCAGCCACTGCACTCGGCCAGCATTTTTTTTTCTTTTAAAGTTTTGCGATCCCTTTTTTTTTTTTGAGTCGGAGTCTCACGTTGTCACCCAGGCTGGAGTGCAGTGGCAAGATAGCTCACCACAGCCTCCAACTCCTGGGCTCAAGTGATCCTTCCGCCTCAGCTTCCTGAATAGCTAGGACTATAGGTGCACGCCACCACACCCAGCTTACTTTTCATTTTTTGTAGAGACTAGGTCTCATTATGTTGCTAAGGCTGATCTCCAACTCCTGGACTCAAGTAATTCTCCCACCTTGGCCTTCCAAAGTGCTAGGATTACAGACAGGCATGAGATGCTACACCCAGCCTTAAGAGGTATCTTTGAGATGCCGTTCACTTATGGGCCACAAAATGAAGAGGTATTTTCTTCAATATAGAAACTATAGGCCATGAAGAGCAGATATAAGAAAAATATCACCATCTAGTCAGCCTTATGAGAAGGATGGGCCAGGCACGGTGGGTCACGCCTATAATCCCAGCACTTTGGGAGGTCGAAGTGAGAGAAATGCCTGAGCCCATGAGTTCAAGACCAGACTGGGTAACTTGGTGAGACCTCATCGCTACAGAAAATAAAAAAATAAAAATAAAAATTAGCCGGGTGTGGTGGCACACGCCTGCAGATCCAACTACTTGGAGGGCTCAGGGGAAGAATCACCTGAGCCCAGCAGGTTAAGGCTGTGGTGGCTATGAGCATGCCACTGCATTCCAGCCTGGGTGAGATTCCAACTCAAAAAAGAAAAAGAGAAGGATGGATAGAAAGACTGACAGGAGTCAGGTCACAATCACAGTCACTATAAGAAATGGCTGCTCCACATAACATTAATAAGGATACCTGATCTCAAACCAGGTGAAATGGGGATCAAAGGGAGACCCAAAGTTTACCTGTACAATGACCACCTATCTACCTAATCCTGAATTGTACTCCACATCTTTAAAACAAAAAAAGACTGCTCTGCAATTTCAATAAAGCTCTAAACCTCATTAGCAGCATTCCTTAGATTTTCATTTGTAAGCATCTCTTTAAAAATTTAATCATACAGCCCACCTGTAAAGGTTCTCAAGCTAAAGTCTGAATCAGGAAGGTATTAGTTTTATTGTAACCTTGAGCGAGACAGGTAACAATGTACATTATTCATAACTACTAGAGAGAGAAGTTTACTTCTCAGCAGCCTTTCCCAATGGGATTTCCTTATCTGAACCAAAGAATACAGAAAATTATCTGAATGATTATTTTGCCAATTATTCCAAGAATGGTACATAACAAATATCATGTAAGAAGCACAGGAGAGAAGGTAACTACTATATTCAGTAAGTACTTTAAAGCAATAAGGCTTTATTTTCTTCTGGAACTCGGGTTGAGAAAGGCTGCCTAATACAGTGACAAGTACTCAGGATCAATAGCCTGACAATTACCTGCAAAAATGTACTGGCAACTTCAAATATAGAATTTATAAAAAATATAGAATATATACTGAAATACATTCCAACACCAATTTTTGAGTTTTCTTTTGTTAATACTACGCAGAAGCAAAAGTTATAGTAAAATTAGTGTTGAAGCAGCATGAAAATTTTATTGCCTTCCAACACAGCAGGCTAAATTCAGTTCAATAAATAATGCTGAGATAAACACTTCACCTGTAAGACAGACCCTTTCACATGCAAAGATTGTTTTTTGGAAAATACAGTAATTCTGACCAAAAATAAACATTAGCACATTGGTAATAAAACATATTACTAGTAAATCTCAAGCTGCAGATGCCAGTCAATAGTTTTTAACTGGTATGTGTGATCTAGTTCTAAATCTAAGACACACAAAATACTCTTGTTCATACACTTTATCATCTCCTTAACATCTGAATTTTTTTTTTCTTTTTTGAGTTGGAGTCTCACTCTGTCGCCCAGACTGGAGTGCAGTGGCCACTCCCGCCACCACAGCCTCAGCCTGCTGGGCTCCGGCGATCCTTCCGCCTCAGCCTTCCGAGTAGCCGGAATTACAGGCATGCGCCACCATGCCCGGCTGATTTTTTTATTTATTGTAGAGATGAGGTCTCGCTGCCCAGGCAGGTCTCGAACCCACGGGCTTAGGCAATTCACTTACCTCAGCCTCCCAAAGGCGCGGGATTACAGGCTGAGCCACCAAGGCTGGCTGAATTTTTTTTTTTAAGTTGACTCATCTGGACATTTGGTTGCAAATACTCTACCCACAAATCAAATAGCACTTAACTGCTATTTAATAGCATACATAAAATCCCAGAGAAGAAATAGCCCAGTCATTTTATCTCTGAAGACCTGTTCACCTTCTCAAATCCATTCATTCTCTTTATTACCACTATTCTGTACAACCAGATCTTTTGCCCCACACCTATAACCTATTCTGTAGAGTAATCTTTTATATCCAATCTAATACCACACACTTGCTCAAAACATTCCAAAGGCTTAACATGAATAGAAAAACTAAATATAGCCCACATGATCTGGTTGATCCCTGGCCATCTTTCTAGTTTTACTTAACATAAGAATACCTTTCACACTCTGGATAAAATGAGGTTTCAAACTCCTCAAAGGAACTATGCTTCCCCTCACCACAGGGCTTTGATGTATTCTGTTTCCTTGTCACAGAATGCTGTACATTCCCTCTCCCGTTCCCTGCTTAACTTAGTCCAATTTTTTTCATGAATTCATCCATGAAAACTGGAAAATGACAGTAGTGTTGGTAATTTTCAAGTTGAAGGCCAAGAAAAGTCTCCATAACATGATAACATATAAGGAAAAATCTAAAGGAATTGAGAGAACAAGTCAAGCAGATAGCTTTAACATCTCTCTAAATAGAGGAAACAGAAAGTAAGCCAGTATGGCTTCAACAGAGATGGAAGAACAATAAGATGAACAAGGGACCAGATCTTTATAGGCTACTGTTAATAACTTGAACCTTAAAAAAAAAAAAATTTTAACAATAAAAAAAAATTAAATTAGGCCTCACTATGTTGCCCAGGCTGGTCTCTAACTCCTGGACCCAAGCAATCCTCCTGTCTCAGCCTCTCAAAGTGCTGGGATTACAGGTGTGAGCCACCATGCCTGGCCTGAGTTTTTTGATCTGAAAAGGAAAGATATTATCAGAGTTTTGAGAAAAGAAGCAAGTTAATCTGAACTTTCCTTTCATTTGAGCTACTCTGTAGAAAATAGGACTCTGGAGCAGAAAAGAGGTACAAGATGAAATGTGAGAACCCAGATGCAAAGTTAATCCAGGTGAGGTTCAATGGTGACCAGGATGGAGTACAATAGGCGAAGGTAGAAAGGTAGCTGGATTCTGAGAGCCCACAGAATTTGCTAAGACTAGATATGGGATGTGAGAAAAAAAAGGAGTCAAAGATTGCTTCTATTTTTGGCCTAGGTGTTAAAGAATAGAGTGTCTATTTATTATAAAGAAAGACACCACAATTTATGTATCCAATCTTCATTTTCTAATTTATTAACATGAGGTTTTTCCTAATAGCTTATTGTTTGATTTTTCCTGAATTGGTTATTTACACCTTTTTCTTTTTTGATCAGCCTCTTAGAGGTTATCAGCTTTATCAGTCTTTTCTAAAAAGTAACTTTTGTGATATTTAAACCTTTTATTGTATGTTGTCTACTTCATATCAGCACCTATCTTTATTATTTGCTTTCTTCTACATTCTTTGACTTTATTCTCTTCTTTTTATAGTTTCCAGACAAATGAGTAGTTTATTAATTTCCTGCCTTTCTTATTTTCTTTCCTTTTTTGTCTGAGTCAGGATCTCACTTATTCTGTCATCCAGGCTGGAGTACAGTGTCAAAATCATGGCTTTCTGTGATCGATGTGGTGACGTAAAAAAACAAACGAACAAAAAACTCACGGCTTACCACAGTCTCCATCTACCTCCTGAGCTCAGGTTATCCTTCCACCTCAGCCTCCCAAGTAGCTGAGAATACAGGCACCTGGCGAGGTTTTTTTTACACTTTTTTTGTAGAGATGAGGTCTTGCTACATTGCCCAGACTGGCCTCGAGCTCCTGGGCTCAAGCAATCCTCTCACCTCAGCCTCCCAGAATGCTGGGATTTTAGGCCTTCTTATTTTCTAATATATGCATTTAAATCTGTATATTCTCCTTCTATGTTCTATTTTAGTCATAATCCACACACTTAAATATGTAGCATTTCCACCATAATTTAGCTCAAAAGTTTCTAATGTCTACTATATTATATTTTTGTTACAGAGAAAGTCTGTGAATGGTTAGATGAGTGTCTAAAACATAAGGAAAGGGAAGGAAGAAAGGTGGAGGCAAAGAAGAATGGTACAGAAATAAAAGACATGGGGATTTAAAAAAAAAAAGGAGCTGGGCTCGGTGGCTCAGCCTGTAATCCCGCGCCTTTGGGAGACTGAGGTGAGTGGATTGCCTGAGCCCGCGGGTTCAAGACCCGCCTGGGCAGCGAGACCTCATCTCTACAATAAATCAAAAAATCAGCCGGGCGTGGTAGCGCATGCCTGTAATTCTGGCTACTTGGAAGGCTGAGGCAGAAGGATCACCAGAGCCCAGCAAGTTGAGGCTGCGGTGGCCAAGAGTGGCCACTGCACTCCAGTCTGGGCGACAGAGTGAAACTCCAACTCAAAAAAAAAAAAAAAAGGCATGGTCCCCATACTCAATTGTACAATCTAGTAGAGAAAGAAACATTCCCTTTCTTAATTCTAAGATGGACCTAACTTTAAGAGAGAGAGATAAACAAAATTCCTTCTACTTTAATTTTAAGATATTCCCCATCTTTAAGTATGTTAAAATAAGCATTGTAGAATTGAGAAAATAAACCACAAACAGCAAAATAAAATGCAAGGCAGAGAGAAGTACTAAAGAAAGGTGCAAATGCGAGGTATGGTGGCTCATGTCTATAACTTTGGGAAGGCAAAAGGACTGCCTGAGCCCAAGGGTTCAAGACAAGCCTGGGCAATGTGGCAAGGTCTCATCTCTTCAATAAATAAAAAAAACTAGCCAGGCATGGTGGTACACTCCTATAGTCCTAGCTACTTGAAAGGCTGACGCAGAAGGATTGCCTGAGCCCGGTAGGTTGAAACTGTGGTAGCTGTGAGCACGCCACTATACTCCAGTCTGGGGAACAAAGTGAGACTTCAACTCCAAACAAAACAAAACAAAACAAAGCAAAACAAAACTGGCCAGGCATGGTGGCTCAAACCTGTAATCCCAGAACTTTGGAAGGCCAATGGGAGGATTGCCTGAGCCCACGGATGGAAGACCAGCCTGAGCAACTTGGCAAGACCTCATCTCTATAATAAAATCAAAACATTAGCTGGGCATGGTAGCGTGTGCCTGTAGTTGAGGCAGAAGGATGTTGGGGTGCCTGTGAGCGTGCCACAGCACTCCAGCCTGAGTGACAGAGTAAGACTCCAACTAAAAAAAAAAAAAATCAGGAGGAGTAATTATTAATAAATGGGCCTCAGGAAAGAATGGGGAAAGCTTCATGGAAGGGAACACATTAAGAGATAAGAAAAATCACAAAATGTTTATGAAGCTAGATTTCTTTAAAAACAAAAACCACATATACTAATTTTGTTTAAAAGTTATAAAAGGGTATTTTAAGCTGAAGAAGGAACATGACCTAAGACCAGAGGCATAAAAGTATAGTATGTGGTCTAGTGTGTGTTAAAGCACAGTACTACTAAGGAATTCAACAGATTTGGTTAAAACAGTGGTTTGGGGCTAGATCATGGAAAGTGTTAAAAACCAGACAGCAAACTAATATGGCTTTTTTTGTGAGTCAAAGCCTCACTCTGTTGCCCAGGCTGGAGTACAGTGGTACACCTGTAGAGAACTACAGGTGTGCATCACCACACCTGGCTAATTTTTTAACTTATTGTAGAAAGGAGGTCTCACTACAGGGCGTAGTGGCTCACGCCTGTAATCCCAGCACTTTGGGAGGCAGAGGCGAGAAGATTGACTGAGTCCAGGAGTTCAAGATCAACCTGGGCAACCTGGTGAGACTTCGTCTCTACAATAAATCAAAAAATTAGCCGGGTGTTGTGGTGCATGCCTATAGTTCCTGCTACTTGGAAGACTGAGGAGGAAGGATCCCCTAAACCCAAGCAGGTCAAGGCTGCAGTGGCTGTGAGCATGCCACTGCACTCCAGCCTGGCCTACAGAATGAAACTTCAACTCAAAAATAAAAATAAAAACCCAGCTCCAATAAACTTTATTAACAAAAGAAAAGAAAAGAAAAGAAATGAGATCTCACCAAGTTGCTTGATAACCATGTAACTATTGGGATATAAAAAGTGAGAATTATTTCATCATAGTCCTAGTTAGAATGAAGTAAAAAAGGCATCAGAGAAGGTTTTAGAGTGAGGAAATCATGTGACTACCATACAAGTCAATGAAACATACAATGATTTTTAAGATAACATAGCATAAAAGGTTGCTTTCTTCTAACATATCAACAAAATGAAAGCAATAAAGAGTTTTCTCATAGAAAAAATGTGACTATAAAAATGACTTCTAAGACCAAAGTTGATAAAATTAATAGCAAAATACTATGGTGTTTTGTAAGGAAGATAAAACTATGAGCTGAGTATGAAGAAGGCAAAAATGAGTAATAGGACCAGCATCAAGAGGCTAGAAAGATCGATAACAGTTACAGGAAGCAGCAAATACATGCAGGCCAGAAGCACTCTCTTGAATTCCAGGTTCCACTGAGAAATCAGTTAGGCAGGAAGGGCTGTTACGTTCAATGACTCCTCTCTTTTTTCTACCTGGAACTAAAAATCTAAGGACGCAGAATAGTCTTAGTGGCTCTCAAAAATTTCCAGCTCACTTATTTTAAGCCCCACTTCCATGTGCCTACAACTTCAGCTTCACAGTCCATTTCTCAAAAGTCTCTTTTTCCAAGATCTCTCACAATTACTCCAGTCCAGTAGCGTCCAGAAGGCGAATATATGGCAGGGGTAAAAAAGAAAATAGTAAGAATGCCTCCCATGCCACTATCATCTGTACTTAAAGAACAGCCATATGAAAATCTTCTCTTTATTAAGTGGGTTAGCCAAGATGATAACTCCAGATCTTAGAATTCGAGAGAGAACAGAATAAATACAACTGAGATAAAAATCATTAAAATAACATATAAAATACATAAAAGAAACCCTCAATACTAGAACATATTTCATTAATAAGAAACCACATAGCTAGCTATAAGAATAACCACTCATGTAACAAAGTGAAAAAAAAATATTTAAAAGAAAAAGTGAGTCTTCAGAAGTGGAGAGAATACGAAGTTCTGTCTTATCTACTGATATTCAAATATAGCTTTAAAATTTCAGTTTATAAACAAGCATGCTTTTTTTGGTTTAAGAAAAACACCTTCTTTCCTCCATTATTATTAAAGTAGTGATTTTATATTTAGTTTCACAAAATCCACTTCACAAAAAAAAAATGCAGTTTGTTGCTCTTTTCTGAAAATTGTACAGTGGCAATACGCAGAAATTTTATACTATTCGCTTTCATAGCCATATTATAGACATTGTTGTTATTAAGTTATCAAAACTGATATAAAAATAAATTCTATGGATTTCATAAATACAAGGGCTAAACAAGACTGAACAATGCTCAAAGTAGGAAACATTAGCTGCAAACTTTTCAATATTAACTAGCTAAACAGTTATTCTTATAAGGCAGGAATGACAATTAGGTTTTGTACTGCATGTCAACTTTAATCAACTGGCTTTATTTCTTAAAGCACTATATTAAAAGGTCTGGGCTATATTCAGCTGGAAAGGTGCTGTGGGTTATGCCATTAAACAAAGTAAGAAAAAATGGCTGCTAAGAACTCCATACATATTTGCCATTCCTATCACTGAGTCTCACAAACAGTACTTATTTCAACTGTTAGCAAATGAGTTCTAAATTTATTACAAAGTAGGAAGATTTTAAATACAGTTCTTGCTGGGGCGGTGGCTCATGCCTATAATCTCAGCACTTTGGGAGGCCAAGACAAGAAAATTGGCTGAGCCCAGGACTTCGCAACTACCCTGTGCAACGCATGATGAGACCTTGTCTCTACAATAAAATACTTAGCCTGGCATGGTGACACACAACTGTAGTCCCAGCTACTTGGAAGACTGAGGCAGGAGAATCACCTGAGCCTAGCAGGTCGAACCTGAGGTGGCTGTGATTATGTACTGCACTCTAGCCTGGATGACAGTGTAAGACTCTGACTCAAAAAATACATACATACATATATACATACAGTTCTTGATTTTTTCCACTCCTTAATTTGAATGTCTACATTTAACATTTAAATCTATTCAAATTTCCACAATTAACCAATTATATACCTGGCATGCCAGTAGCAAGACCCTGACCAAAAGCCAAAGTTGGATTTGCTGCTGCTGCAAGTGATTCTGCTTGCTGCCCTTGCTGACCCTGATTGGGAGTAAGAGGACGCTGACCTGCTCCAGCACGGAGAACCTACAAAGGTCAAATAATTTTCTTAAAAGTGGTATAAAATAACACATAAGTAAATTTATCTTGGACAACTGTATATTCATTACAAATAGCTTTGGATGTTCTTTAAACATATTTAAATGCAATGAAATGTAGACTTAGCATGAAAAAAGAAATCAAAAATACATTAAAATCAAAACCAAAATCACTGGCTCCTGACAACTAGAACATATAAAGCAATATGAAGGCTCTAGAAGGTCTCTGAATAAAAATTATTTCTAATATTCATGCCTCTTAATTTAACAAGGTAGCTTATTTTATTTTTTTAAGGAATGGGAAGAATGGCAAAATCTTAGATGAAAGACTTTTTAAAAACAAGATTGTGACAAACATATGGACTTCACAACAACTTGGGTGGACTTAGCATCTATTACTCAGTGATCTATCATAGGAGCAAAGAACAGAGTACCACATGTTCTCACTCATAAGCGGACCCTAAACAATTACCATAATACTATAAGAAAGGGAATGGCAGTAGTGGGATACTGCCAGGTAGGGGTGGAGGCATGGACAACATAAGGGTACCTGATCTCAAACCAGGAAAAGTGGGGACCAAAGAGAGGCCTAAACTTTACCTGTATAATGACCACTTATATACCGAATCCTGAATTGTACCCTACCCACATCTTAAAAAAAAAAAAATTAAAAAAAACCTAATTTTTATTAAAATTGTTTTGTAAGGCTGAAAACTGAAACGGGAATTTGAGAGGATAAATAAACCAAGTAGGATTTTGTTATGACATTGATGTAGAACAAAAACTTCAAATCAAACCAAGTTTTCAGAATTCAGAAGTTTTAATAAAAGTAAGCAAAAGCTGATTCTAAACATAAAATTTTAAGCCAAGCGTGGTGGCTCACGCCTGTAATCCCAGCACTTGGGGAGGAAGAGATAGGAAGACTGCCTGAGTCCAGGGGTTTGGGACCAGCCTAGGCAACTTGGCAAGACCTCGTCTCTATAATAAAAAAATGTAGCCAGCTGAGGCAGAAGATTTGCCTGAGCGAGCAGGATAGCCTGAGTCCAGCAGGTCAAGGCTGCAATAGCCATGAGTGTGCCACTGTACTCCAGCCTGGGTGACAGAACGAGACTCCAGCTCAAAAAAATAAAACAAACATAAAACTTTAATGTAAAGAAAGAACACAAGATTACATCAAAGCAAGGTGAAAACTCATAAAGTTGCTCAAGTTTTACTGCTTTGTGATACATAGCTGTTGCAGCGATTATATATAAGCATGATAAACTTAATCATTACTTTCAGAAACATTCAGACAATTCAAGACAAGGAGGATTCATTGTAAGTCCATCAGTGTAAGTAAGCACCAAACACAGGTGTATTGCTAAGATAATCGGAAACGTTTGCCCAAGTATATAAACTAAAAATAATTTATTAAACAAGCTATAATATGATTGATATTCAAGGATTGAGCCATGTTAAAATAAGCATTTTAGGATTGAGAAAATAAACCACAAACAGCTAAATAAAATGCAAGGCAGACAGAAGTACTAAAGAAAGGTGCAAGTGCTGAGTATGGTGGCTATTGTGGGTATGGTGGGAATTATAGTATTAAAATATATCAAAGGAAATTCAGAACAAAGTTTACCTGCAATACCATACTTGTCATCAAGTTGGTTCTTTGGCATAAATACAATAAATGTAATAGCCAGAATGCTGATATTTACCAAGCGTTTTTACATTATCAAGACAGTTTATTCAAAAGGGTTGAAATTTTTTAAAAGACCTCATAATAAACATTTTCTTTCTTTTTTAAGAAATTAAAGCTGTTCTTTAGTGAAAACATTTCATCTTTTCTTGCCTAAAATTTCAAGCAATCTATTTACTGATCGAAAACATACTAAATTAACATTTTAAAATGTAATTTAAATACAAAGAGAAAAATGAAGAGACAATTACTTTGACAGGAACATTTCTAAGGAGTGATGATAAGAAATTTTAAAATTGCTAGAGATTTCAAGACAGTAAGATAACAAAAACACAAAAATGGAATATCATCAAATCTTTAAATTACTGTATTAATAGGGAAAAAACACAATACATACTTTTGTATACGAACTATATGTGAGGTATTATGTTCCATAAAGAAGAAACAAAAGAGAAAAATATGCAAATCTTAAAATACCGGTAGCTCATAGAATTTCAAAGAATTCTCGCTATTACTTAATAAAGGAAGGCCTACCTGTTGCTGTGCAGGCTGAGCTTGTGATGGTGCTTGCTGACTGGCTGTGTTGTTCGCCGCAGCTGCAGCTTGTTGCTGAAATAAATTGGCTGGATACACCCCCCATGGAACACCATAATACTGAGGTGGAACCACTGCTGGACCTAAATCCCACCAAAAAAAAAAAAATTACTAGATTTTATAGATACATGAGGTAAGTTACTGTTTGATTATAAAAGGGGACAGGCATAAGTCTTAGAGCAGAACATGTCTTCTACCCACTTATACCTTCCATACCCCTTCTATTTTCACTGATTCTCTTAGGGAGCAAGTATTGTTTGGGTATGGATTATTAAAAGAGAAGGTGTTCAGGAGTGACAGCAATGGTCTTAAAAGAAAGATGAGAAGCAAACCTCAAGGTTACCCATAAAATGACAGGACACTTAACCATCTATTCATCATTTAATAAATACCAATGTATGGGTCTGATACTGACAAACACATATAATACATTCAGGGAACACGGACCATAAAATTGTGTGGTTTTTTTTTTTTAATGCTCAATTCATCACTCCTCTGACTACTGAGACAAGTTACACAGATTTTAAAAAATATTTTGCTTTGTAATCTATTTCATATAACTGAAACATTCTGATACCAAGCTTGCTACAATAGTGTATAAATTACAAACCTTAAATTTTAAAACATTCTCACAAAGGGATTGGAAATCACATAAAATCAAATGAGACATCAGTGTTTATGTGGTTAGGAAAATAAGACTAGTAAGTCAAGACAAAAAACAACTTGATAATGAAAGCACAGAGAAAAACAGAAGAAAGCAAACTAGGAAAATTACAATAAACTGTTCCTACTCTAGTCTACTTTATTCAAGAAAACATAAGCCTTATCATTAAAGGCAATGAATAAAATGCCCTGATTCCTGATGATACAACAAACATGCCCTAAAATCTTATCAGTGGAATTTTAGGATATCTTTTTTTTTTTTTTGAGTTGGAGTCTCACTCTGTCGCCCAGACTGGAGTGCAGTGGCCGCTCCCGGCCACCGCAGCCTCCACCTGCTGGGCTCCGGCGATCCTTCCGCCTCAGCCTTCCGAGTAGCTGGAATTACAGGCGTACGCTACCACGCCCAGCTAATTTTTGATTTATTGTAGAGATGAGGTCTCGCCTGCCCAGGCGGTCTCGAACCCGCGGGCTCAGGCAATTCACTCACCTCAGCCTCCCAAAGGCGCGGGATTACAGGCTGAGCCACCGAGCCCGGCTTTAGGATATCTTAATTTATATATTTTTAAAAGTTAAATGCTTGGTTTCACTTTGCTTTGGAAGAAAAATGGTCCAGTATATTTGATTGAATCACGAAAACAAACAGCTTTAAAAACTTTAAAGGCATAGTCAGGTGAGCACATCCTGCAGTAAGGACTGTTAAAACAATGAATAGAGTTTGTGAAGAAAGGACACACTGTAAAAATAAAACAAGAGTCAGACATCTACCTAGGATCTCATTATACCAGGAGTCACTTGTGGTTACTGAACAATTAAAAGGTAAATAGCCCAAATTAAGATGTGCTGTATTTAACATGCACAGAATTTGAAGACTTAGCATTAAAAAAAGGAAAGAAAAGAAAAAAAAGAATGTAAGATATATCTAATAATAATTTTTAGAATATTGACTCTACACTGAAACACTAATATTTTGGTTATGTTAGGACAAACCAAACATATTATAGAAATTGACCTAATCTGTTTCTTTTAAGATGTGGCTACTTGGAAAATTTTAAATTAAATTACATTTTCTGGCTCACATTGTATTTCTGCTCGACAGTGCTAGTCCTAGAATGCCTAAGTCCAGAATGTGTACAATGCTTATCCCTGAACTAAATGACCTCTTATAAAGTTACTTCTTTCTGTCCCATAGTACAGGTTCTCTGTACATACATTATAACAACACTTTACATACTAACATTCAGTTAAATGGAACAGACAAGAGCTCACATCCTAATGGAATCACATGTAAATCTACACCAAAAACTACTGAATGTGAAGGTTAGTTTCAGTCTGCTGGCTAAGATATCAAACAAAAGTTTGAAATTAACTATTTTCTCCCATTCTTAAAGACAAGATCTTGAATTTAAGTCCCCAAAATCATGGCAAAAGACTTGACTGTTATATAGTCATGATAATAAATAGCAGAAATGGATTTAAAACTAATTGATTAGTGACAACCACTTCAGTGAAGATATTGCTGAAAGCCAAGAAAATCTGTGACAGCCTCAAGCTTTGAAAGTCAGCCCATAAGCAGAATCATTCCAATGAACATAATTCTAAGACTAACATCAATCCACTCTTGCCTGTATAACCAAAATAACCTATGCCTAAGAACTCATTTCTGTCTTTGTAACCACCTCAATCTAAAGCAAATTCTTTCCAACCACCTCAATTAAGCTCAGCATATTGCTTTATTCAAATAAGACTGTCTCTTTATAAGCACACATTCCTTTACTTATATAAGCAATAAATATACCTTTGGTTTTTATTTCAGATTTTGAGTGATCTCGGGCTTAAAATTTTTTAACAAATTTTTTACAATTCCATCCTAATTTTGTCCCCCAGCTTGCTTGTGTATTTTAGTCAAAAGACTTTTTAGATATGCATTTTCTCAGGATTACATAATCTCTTTACCTTACACTACACCACCTAATTTCAGTTTATTTTCTGAGAAGTAACTACTTTGCACTGTCTCTGTGGATAATTAGATTGGTCATTAAAACAGAAATTTACAGCTGACAATGTAAGATTTCTAACACTATAAAGCTGATGTATATCAATTATGTACAGAAGGAAAAATCAGTGCTTAAACTTTTCCCAGTTGACAAATTAATTTCCTGGAATGTCAGTTCATTTTGGACAATGTTACACTTTTTCCAAAAAAAGTCAAATTGCCCAAATAGATAAAAATAAAGCTTACACCAAAATTAAGACTAAATCCATAACAAGCAAGCATAATACGAATGAACAAACAGAATGTTACCTGCTAATGTTGCTGCTGCAGCTAATCCTGCTGCAGTATACGGGTCGGTCCCTGGAGGAGCAGCACTAATAATATATGGATTTGGCACAAATGCAGCTGGAGCAAGGCCTGCTGAGAATACACCAGCTACATTTAAAAAGGGGAGAAATAATAAAAATGTAAAGTATGATTTTCTTCATTAGGTTAAAACCATTTCTATTCTGATCTAGGGTGAAGTGGGGAAGAAAAGTGTGTATAATAGCTGAAATTTTTACTAAGTGACCTTGGACATGCAAGACTAATGGAATCTCAAGTTTTTCATTGAAGAAACAGCTGTATTATAGAATGTTTTTGAGAAGTGTGATACTGAACATGAAACAACCATATAGTGCTAGCACAGAACAGGCACAAAATAAGTGTTAGAGCTGAAACTGCTGTTCTTCAATAGTAGTTTTTCATTCAATCTTTATAAAGTCATACTATGAGCTAGCAATCCAACAGCAAGGAAGAAAGATAATCTGCCCTCTCACAAAGCACTCCATCTAGTGATACAAAAAGCTAAATTAGCAACAAGAATATATTAAGTGCTATGGGCACAGAAAAGAAGAACATCTAACAAACGTAGGGACAGGTAGGGAAAGGATAGAGCACAGTGTTAAGATAAAATAAAACTGAAGCTATAACTAGAATGAAACTAATGAAGAGTATCCTGGCTCATGTTAATTTGGACTTTACTCTGTAGTCAACAGGGAAATAAGAAAGAGCTTAAAGAACAGTGACTTTAAGTCCACTTCTAAGTCGAATATATGGCTCTGAGAATGTAGTAAAGGATAAAAAATATTTAGAAATATATAACTGCAGTACTCATTGAAGAGAAAAGAACCAGGCTCGGTTCAGCCTGTAATTCCAGCACTTTGGGAGGCCAAAGCGAGTGGAATGCCTGAGCCCATGGGTTTGAGGCCAGCCGAGGCAACTTGGTGAAACCTCACCTCCACAATAAATCAAAAATTAGCTGGGTATGGTAGTACGTGCCTGTAATTCCAGCTACCTGGAAGGTTGAGGCAGAAGGATCGCCAGAGCCTAGCAGGTTGATGCTGGGATGACCAGAAGCGTGCCACTGCAATCCAGTCTGGGTGACGGAGTGAGACTCTAACTCCAAAAAAAGAAGAGAGAGAGAGAAAAGAAGACAGGTGTGGCCTCTCACACCTGTAATCACAGCACTTTGGGAGGTAGAGGTGGGAGGAATGCTTGAGTCCAGGAGTTTGAGACCCAACTAGGCAACATAGTGAGATCTTATCTCTACAAAAAATGTTAGCCTGGTATGGTGGTGCATGCCTGTAGTCCTAGCTACATAGGAGGCTGAGGAGGGAGGACTGCCTGAGCCCAGAAGGTTGACACTATGGTGAGCTGTGATTATGCCACAGCACTGCAGCTGAGATGACAGAGAAAGCCTGTGATATGGGGGGGAGAGGAACCACACCAACTCCCAGATACTTAGGAATAACTGTATAAATCTTTCAACCAGTTACTGAAAAAAATTACTTTAAAAATGTGTTGTTAGGATTGTCTCTTCTAGAAAGTAACAGACAAGTGGAAGGTAAGAAAATAATGTTTTCAAAGATAAAGGAAATCATAAAAGGTGTCAACAGAGATAAACATTAAGTAATCATTCAAGGTCAGACATGGTAGCTCACATCTGTAATCCCACCACTTTGAGAGGTCAAGGTGGGAGTACTGCTTTAGCCCAGGAGTTCGAGACCAACCTGAGCAATATAGCAAGATCTCCTCTCTACAAAAAGACAAACAAACAAAAAAACACACACATTTTGCTGGGTATGGTGGCACATGCCTATAGTCCCAGTTACTTGGGAGGCTGAGGCAGGAGGATCACTTTAGTCCAGGAGGTCGGGGGTATGGAGAGCTGTGACTCAGCCACTGCGTTCCAGCTGGGATGACAGAGTGAAACCCTTACCCAAAACAAAACAAAAACTTTTGTTTCCCTGGGTGAAAAAAGTCCTCAAAAGGAAATGTTTTGCTGATATGAAAGAGATGAAACAAAAAATTGCAAGAGCACTAAAAGTTATCAAAATTGACAAGTCCAAAAACTGTTTTTGAGCAGTGGAAAAAGTGTCTCAATAGGTGTATTGTATCAAACAAAGAGTACCCTGAAGGTGACAAGTTTAAACATCTAAGAATAAATATACAAGGATTCCAAGACGGCAATAGAGTCAGTCGGAACGTGTGAGTCTCCATATAAGTTAGTGTGCATAAGGACGAATATGTGTACAAGTATGCGTGCAAGTGTCTGACTGAGTGGGGATGAACAAGCAGCCTGAGATCCCCTGCTGAATTAGCTGCCCCATGCCCTGCTACTCGCATCCCAGTGCAATCTGCGGCCCAGAGGCAGGACCCATCTTTGGGACCCTATCCAGAAGAAAGTGGTGTGGAACAGCCACTGCACAGCGCTACCTGCCACTACAGTCTCCGGTGCCAGATCAGACACTGGCAATGGGGACTGCAGAGAAAATGCAGCGAAGGGACCAGTCGCCTGGTACCAGCAGAAGAGAAAACAGAGGCGCCACCACCTCCTTGGTCCACCAGGGTAGAGAAAGGTTCCTCCATGTCCATTTCAACAGTGGAGCTACCCCTTGAGACTGAAGAATGAATTCAGCAACTGTCTGAGGTTGATCACCATCAACCCAGGGGGGATACTTTGGGTACATCATACCTAGAGGGACAGGCTCGGAGTAGAGACCTAGTCGCCCCGTAACTGACATGGAGCCACTTGTGAGACTACAGATGAAATCGGAGAGGAAGAATTCAGCCCACAGCAAATGGGTGGGGCTGAGTTTTAAACTGATTCAGTCCTCTTCCCACTGTAAATTGTGAGGAGTGTGAGCCATGCAGGGAACAACCTGATCAACATGGCAAAGAGGGCTGAACACAGGCAGATCATGTTGGGGATGGTTCATAGACTTCCCCTGACCTCAAGGCTAGGCAACTGGAGCCCCCTCCCTTCTGCCATTGAGTCAAGAGTAGGGGTGTTTGGGTTATGCCAGTTATAAAAAAGGGGGGAGGGGCAAAGTTTCAGAAACTGCCACAAGAGGGCACTCACGGATGACAAACGATTCCTTGCTGTATATATTTTGGGGTATGTGTGCATTTTCTTGTTTCTTCTGCTTCTTCTTTCTTCACATAACGGTATATGTGTGTGTGAAAGTGTCTTCATATTGTTGGTTTTCATTTTATTACTATTTTATTATTTTTTTCCTTATTTATTGATTTGTCTGTTTTTTCTTTTGTACTTCTTCCTCTTCACTGCCTTTTCTACCCCCTTCCCTCTTTCTCAGTTCCTTTCCTTTTCCTTAAGTTACTTTGTACTCAGGGGGTATACATATGTCTTCATTGCATGGTCATATTGTGAGGTGGTGGGAGGTGGGTCCCAGAGAGCCTACACCCCAATTAGCAAACATTGTGATCTGCAGGCAGCTTTTGAATCTCAGCACTCCCCCAATACACCTTACACATCTCTAAACTTCAAAAGGACAGCACGGCTCCCCTCCCTAACCTGGCTTCAAATTTCAACAAATCTGGAAGCTGCACCAAGGGAAGAACAGGGGGTTGAGCAAACAGAAGTGAATACTATTCCCTCTCTCACTGAGCAAAGAAGTAAAGAGAGAAGAAAAATCTGTCACAAATAAAGAAAAGCCAATTGAAAAAACAAAGGTACCCCACAAAATCAAAAAAGGATAGTACACGAGAATACAGACTTTGGAACTCAATGAAGAAGAGTGCCCAGAATAACTGGTGTCAGACCACAAATGCAGAAATCAGGGAATGTTTGGAAAGGATGAATAAGAACCAAGAAAGACAAGAGGAAAACATGAAAGAATTAATAACAGAGATGTTGGCTATTAAGAACACTGTCCATGAAATAAATAATAAACTGACAAGCATGGAAAGCAGAAGAAAGAATCTCAGAGCTTGAAGATCAAAATATGAAAATAATCCGATCTGTTAAAAACATAGAAAGGGGCTAGGCTAGGTGGCTCAGCCTGTAATACCAGCACTTTGGGAGGCCGAGGCAAGTAGACTGCCTGAACCCGAGGGTTCAAGACCAGCCTGAGCAACTTGGGAAGACCTCGTCTCTACAATAAAATAAAACACTAGTTGGGTGTGGTAGTATGCACCTGTAGTTCCGGCTACCTTGGAAGGCTGAGGCGGAAGGATCGCCTAAGCCCAGCAGGTCGATGCTGGGTGGCCATGAGTATGCCACTGCACTCCAGCCTGGGTGCCTGAGTGAGACTCCTACTCTAACAAAAAAACATAGAAAGGAAATTTAAAAAGACAAAGCAAAGCCTCCAAGAGATGTGCAATTATATTAACACATTCATGACCAGCAAATTTTTAACTTTGCTAATACTTCTGTTGCTGCAAACTTCTGTCGTTAAGCACAGGTGAAATGATCTTTTCTAAATTGTCACCTTTTTCACGATACAGCTGAAAGTTGCAGGCATATTCAGCATTTGCCTCAGATACCACTCTCACTAGCATTCTGTACTTTGTATTTGTATTCACATTATAAACCTGAAAAGACAGTCTTCCATGATGAGGTAAATTCACATCAGTGGTAACCAGGAACAGAATTTGGAATGATGTAAATTCATGTCAGTGGTCGTGAGTGAATTAAGAGGCCAAACGTACTCCTGATTGGTATACCTGAAGCAGAAAAGTAGACAGAAAACACCTTGGAAAAAACATTCCATAAGATCATCCAGGAAAAATTCCCTCATCAGAGAGGCAACCATCCAAATACAAATGATTCAGAGAACTCCTGCAAGGCATCTAATTAAAACATCAACCCCTAGATATAGTAATTCACTTACACAAAGTAGGTATAAAGAAAAACTCCTGAAGGCAGCGAGGGTGAAAGGTCAGACTACCTATCAAGGAAGACCAAATAGAGTAACAACAGACCTAGCCAGGCATGGTGGCTCATGCCTGTAATCCCAGCACTTTGGGAGGCAGAGGCGAGAGGACTGTCTGAGTCCAGGGGTTTGAGATCAGCCTAGGCAACTTGGCAAGACCTCATCTCTACAATAAAATAAATTAAAAAATAAAAATAAATTAGCTGGCACCTGTGGTTCCAGTTGCTTGGAATACTGGTGGAAGAATTGCCTGAGCCCAGCAGATCAAGGCTACAGTGGCCACGATAGTGCCACTACACTCCAGCCTGGGTGACAGAGTGAGACCCCAAGTCAAAAAAAAGAAAAAAAAAAAAAAAAAGCAGCAGACTTATCTACACAAACATTGTAGGCTTGAAGAGACTGGATTCCAATCTTCAACTTTTCAAAGATAAACAATTCCAACCAAGGATTTCCTACCCAGCTAAGTTTCATCATCAATGAAGAATTAAAATCCTTCACAGACATCCAATACCTAAGAATTTATGTTGCTTCCAGACCGGCTCTACAGGCAATGCTTAAGAAGGTATAAAGTGCAAAAGAAAGGAAAAAAAAGGACCACCACGTATTTTGCAAAAATGCAGAAAAACAGAATCCATACAGCATACATGGCAACTGCAAAACCAAAAACACACACAATATATCGACCCCAAAATTAAAAGAAAACAAAAAAACTTTGTAAGAACCTCATGACAGAAATAAACTCCCACACCTCAATAATTAGTTTGAATGTGAACAGACTAAATGCACCACTGAAAATACATAGAATGGCAAACTGGATTTAAAATGCAAGACCCAACAACATGCTGCCTCCAGGAACCACACCTCAGGACAAAGGACAGACTCAAAGTTAGAGATGGAAAACAAACTTCCAGGCAAACGGAAAATAAAAAAAGGCAGGAGTCGTGATTTTAATATCAGAGAAAACAACCTCAAACTATCAAAAATTAAAAATGATACAGAAAGACAAAACCTAATGATAAAAGGTTCAATCCACCAACAAGAAATATCCGTCCTAAACATATATGCACCTAACACAGGGGGACCAGGTTTTATAAAGGAACTACAAAGTAAAATTTAAAAAGATATTGACTCGAGCACTCTCGTAACTGGGAACTTAAATACCCCACTAACAACCCTAGATAGAGAGTGGAGGCAAAAAAATCAACAATGAGATCTGGAACCTCAACTTGACTCTTAACCAAATGTACTTAATAGATACCTACAGAACACTCTACCCAACCACAGAATATACACTCTACTCATCAAAGCATAAAACATACTCAAAGATTGGCCACATCCTCGGCCATATGTTAAGCATTAACAAATTTCATAAGGTTGAAATACTGCCATGTGCCTTCTCAGACCACACAGGAATAAAAATAGTTATCACCACCAACAAAATCTCCACAAAACACACAAAGACATGGAAACTAAACAGCATGATGCTGAACACAGAAATTAAAAGATTCTTGGAAACAATGAAAACAAAGACACATCTTACTAAAAGCTCTGAGATGCCATGAAATCATTAGTTAAGAGAATTTATAGCTCTATGCACACACATCAAGAAAATAGAAAGGTCACAAGTTAGCAGTCTAACAAATCACTTAAGGAAGCTAGAAAGGCAAGACCACCAAAATCCCATCTTCAGCAGAAGAATCCAAATAAAAGCCCAAATACAGGACACAGAAGACAAAAATATCATTAAAAAAATAATAAAACGAAAGAAAAAGCTGGTTCTTTGAAAGGATAAAGAAGATTGATGGACCCTAGACAGATTCACCAGGAAAAGAGGAAAAAAGCCCAAATAAACACAAATATAAACACAAAAGATCAAATTACAACTGACCCCTGAAGAAAAACAAAAGTTTATCAGAGATTACTATGCATACCTTGCATGGAAACAAACTGGAAAACCTGAATGAAATGGAGGACTTTCTGACATCACATAACCCTCCATGGTTGAAGCAAGAAGAAATTCAGACCCTAAACAGACTAATAACAATCCAGGAAACTGACTCCGTCATAAGAAAACTACCTACAAAAAGAAGAAAAAGAAAAAAAAAAGAGCCCTGGACTAGAAAGTTTTCCAGCAGAATTCTACAAAACATACAAGGTGGAGCTGATAACAATCCTACTGAAACTGAAAGTATTCTAAGCAATTGAGAAAGACGGAAGTCTCCCCAAGTCATTTTATGAAGATAACGTCACACTGATAACCAAAACAGGTAAAGATCCAACAAAGAGAACTACAGGCCAATATCCCTGATGAAAATAGATGCAAAATTTCTCAAAAAGATTGTAGCAAATCAGATCCAACAACACATCTTTTGAACTGAACTCTTCTCGTTGAATGACCTTCAGTAAAAGTATTTCTTTACTATACAATGCAATCATGTACTTTTCGCAAAAACTATTTGTACCTCCTAAAGCTACTGAGATAAGGGGAGAAAAAGAGTAGTTCTAGTGTATAAACAATAAGAGCATGAATAATCTTTAGGATTCAACAAAAACAAATTATGCAAAAAAAAAACAACAACCAATAAAGGGCCTTTTCTCAAAACCTCGGAGCCACAGTATAGATTTCTAGCACACTGGGAAGCAAGACCTTTTGCTTGGTAACAATATGATTGAGCAAATCCTCCTTCTCCTCGACTTCAGTTTTCCAAAAATTTTCTGATTTTACTTTTCTGAGACAAAAATCAAAATCAAGCTTTCCAGTATCAAAACAAAAAACTCGGTTGGGATTGTGACCAAGAGTATATTAAAATCCACATACTAATTTAGGAAGAACTGACATTTTCACAATGGTGGATTTCCCCCCCAAAAAAACCAACAAAAAACAAAAAACGCATCTCCATTTATTCAAGACTTTAGGAACTAAGTCTATAGTTTTCTTTACAAATGCCTTGTGCATCTTTAGTTATTCTTTAATCTTCTTTATAGCTTTGCATCTCTCTTAGATTTCTTGAGTCCTGTGGGCAATTTCAGTGTTCTGGGAGACTTCCTAAGTTTTATTTTCTAGTTAATTTTATTCTAGGTGATAAGTGAATTTACACAGCAAATTAAAACTATTTTTTTCAATGAATTTTGTTTACAAGACACTGAAATGCTTCATTTTCACTGCATTCTATTGTTTGAAAACTTCTGATGATCTTTGATGGCTTAAGTCCTTTATGTTTTAAGGTTCTGACTACACCCTCATAATTATTTTTACAACTTCAAAGTTCTCTATCTCTACATCTTAAAACTCTGTTATATGACTGTTTTTTTGGCTGATCTTTCATGTTTATAATGTCACTTTTGTTTGAAACACTTTCTTATATGAGTTTCTCTTGCACTCACTTATCCATTACATGTTATCATGATTGTCTCAACTACACATTATAGGATCAATCCTCCAACCAAGTCTTCTGTTAGTGGCTTGAAGGCTCTTACTTTACATGGTTAGCATGAGTCCTCTTTCAATTTGTTTATTCCTCTTCTAGTCCTCTATAGATCCCATGGCTTTATTCCTAATAAAAACCTATGACTTCTCCCTCAATTTCTTGTACTACAGAAATTCCCCAGTCACCCATACAACCCTGCCTTTTGCTTTTGTTCTACCTACTGCCATCTTTTATGTCTTTCTGGACCAGTTCATAGGCCATGCCTAGTCTCTTTTTTTATTTTTGTACAAACTAGCTAAGAATAGTCTCAACACTTCTAAATGGTTGAAGAAGATGATTAGAAACACATGAAAATTATTTGAAATTCAAATATCAGTAAATATTTATTGGAACACAGCAATATTCATTTATGTATCAACTATGACCATCTTCATGGTTTAACAGAGTTGAGTGGTTGTGACTGAAACTATATGGCCTGCAAATCTTAAAATATTCATTATCTGGTCCTTTATAGAAAAAGTCATCAATTCCCATTCTAGAAATCTTCCAGCACTACACTAATGAATACAGTAGTAACTAGCCACGTATGGCCACTATGTATTTAAAATGTGACTACCTGACTTGAGATCTGCTATAAGTGGGAAAATGCACATCTGATTTCAAAGACTTAATATGAAGAATGCAAAATTTCTCATTAGTAAGTTTCATATTGATTACATTTTAAAATATTTTGGATAATAAAATTTTCAAATTAATTCATCTATCTTTTATTTTTAACAATATAGCTACAAAATAATTAAAAATTACATGGTACAATATTATATTTCTATTGGACAGTATTGTTCTAAATGAGCTATCAGCCAAGGAAGAGATTAAAAAAAACAAAAAAAAAAACCCATGAACAATAACTACCCTTAACTGTGGATCTAAGATTAAGATGTGGGGTTAATTTTGATAAATTATGATTCCTTAGAAATATTTCTATCTTATTCAAGTTTTCAAATTTATTTGCATTTTTACAGAAATGTTCTGCGCTATATCTTTAAAGATTTAAACGTGCAGTGGCGCATGTTTTTGGAAGGCAGAAGCAGGAGGATTGCTTGAGCCTAGGAGTTCAAGATCAGCCTAGGCAATTTAGCAAGATGGACAGAAAAAGAAAAAATCCAAGCATTGTGATCCATGCCAGCAGTCAGTACCAGCTATTCAGGAGGCTGAGGTAAAAAGATCACCTGAGCCCAGGAGGTTGGGGCAGAGGTGAGCTATGATCACACCTCCGTACTCCAGCCTAGGTGAGAAAGAGACCCTCACCATCTCACCCCCCACCAAAAAATAAAAACCACTATGCTGCCCCATAAACATAATCAGTATATTTCCAACATGCAAGGACAAATGAAGTACACGGTATGGTGTTATACTATAGATTATGGTTTTCATCCACAGTTCGTGGTTCAGAACTCTCATAGCTCTTGGTACAGTCTTTTATTACAATGTTGGGTGTATTAGATTTCATGGGCAGGCCACAGAAACAGAATCTCTCAGACTTACTCCTGCCCTACTTTCACCGGGCCCAAGGCAGGACTCTGATCTTCCTGTGTTTTCTGATTGTGGGTCTTAAGATTCTTCCCACAGAGGGTCCCACCCTACACACTGGGGAAAGGAATGCTGACATTACAAAGCTTCCATAAATACCCAAGAAAACTGGGTCCTGGAGCTTCCAGATAGCTGAACATATAAAATGTTCCTGGAGGGTGGCAGTGCTCATGGAGAACATGGAAGATCTGCACCCTTTGCCCATATCTCGCCCTATGTGTCTTTTCATCAGTATTCTCTGCAATATCCTTTCTAACAAAACAACAAACGTACCCAAGTGTTTCTCCGAGTTCTGTGAGACACTCCCACAAATTAATTAAACTCAAAGATGAAGTCGTGGGAAGCACAACCTGAAGCCGGTCTGAAGTTCTTGAGGCTTGGTCTTGTGACTGGAATCTAGGGGAGGGCAGTCCTGTAGGACTGAGTCCTCACCTTGTGGGATCTGACACTATCTTCAGCTAGATAGTGTTGGAACTAAATTAGAGGACACCCAGATGGTGTCTGTTGTTTAGTGGTGGGAAGAAACCCTCACATTTGGTTACTGAAGTTGTCTTCTGTGTTGATTGTTGTGGTGTAAAAGCAGAGGAAAAAACTCAGTTTGGAAAACTTCCCTAAAGTACAGGGAGATGAAAGGGATTGGTGAAAAGGGGCAAGAAAAAGGGCCAAAGTGTATGCTGCTATTAGAAGTCATATATAAATGTGCACATCTTTAATTACAAAAAAACTGGGGACCTAGAAGTCTTACTGCATTAACACAGAACAATACAAAGTTAAAGGAAGAGAACCAACTTAGTATATCCCTGCCCAACCCCTATAGATCCTGATGTTGAAGAGTATTCAAATCTTTTCCAAACAGGAACAAGGTTACCCAAAATCAGCTAAGTATAAAAATGGTTAGAAAAATCCACATGTGATAAAATAAAACTATACATGCATACATACTATATCAATGCCATACATATTACTGTTTTTGATGCTGTACTTTAATTATGTGAGAAATAGCCATTAGGGAAACCTGGGTAAAGGGAAACTACTCTTTGCAAATTCATGTGACTCTATAATTATTTCAAAATAATTTTAAAAAACGGCATTCAGCTGGGTATGTGGCTCAAACCTATAATCCCAGCACTTTGGGAGGCCGAGATGAGAGGACTGCCTGAGCCCAGGGGTTTGAGACTAGCCTGGGCAACTTGATGAGACCCTGTCTCTACAATAAATCAAAAACACTTAGCCGGGAGTGGTGGCAAGTAGAGTTCCAGCTACTTGGAAGGCTGAGGCAGAAGGATCACCTGAGCCCAGCAGGTCAAGGATGCAGTGGCCGTGAGTGTGTCACTGCACTCTAGCCTGGGCAACAGAGTGAGACTCCAACTCAAAAATTAAAAACAAAAACAAAAACAACCTACATCCAACATATTTCATTCCATACTCTACTACTGGCAGGCTCAGAATCAGATCTGTGAGGGGAAAAAAAAAACAACTAATAAAACTAATCATAAAATGGCTACCAGCAAGATTTACCTGTATTAATAAACAATAAAGATCTACATAGGGTTGAGGGGGGAATACAAATAACAAAAATAAACAAAAACTCCAATATAGTCAACATAATGTACCAAGTGGGACCTCTGGCAGAAACAAATGTATCATTTAAACAAATTGCATCACAGTAAAAACTAAAGGTCAAAAACCAGATAATGTAATGATGGAATAAAATATTTTTAAGACAATTTCTTCTGATTCCTATTTCCAAACAATTTTTTAAATGAACAGCAACTTGATAATGGACACAAATAACTAAAGCTGAATATCCAGGTGTCTGACTCTCAACATTACATGAGAAAATAACTTACATATTGACAACTTTTATCAAGCTATAGATTTTACTTTAACCAATGATGCAAATAACAATCAGAAACAATTCTTCTCTAGTTAATAAATATCCTTGCCATATAATCTACTGCTTTGATCTCAGTAAGATGCTTCAAAAACTAAAATTATTACCAGTCACTAAATAAATGATGAAACATTTAAACACTTCAATCTAGTCAAATTGTGAGCTTATGAAGACTCACCTATATGTGGCTGCTGAGCTGCTGCTAATGCGTATTGCTGCTGTTGAGCTGCAGTTAACTGCTGAACTGTTAGTGCATTAGTCCTCTGAAAGAGCTATACAAAAAATATGTAATATAACGATTAGTGACAAAACACACTTCTAAACAGAAATCTGTGAATAAAATATTTTAAACACTTATTTGAAGCACTTGCTCAACAACAAGGACATTTTAATCAATAAAACATTAAGTATTAAAGAACTCCTACACTCATGTCAGAGTCTCATAGCACTGTAGGCTAAACCAATATATAGCTAATAAGCTTCTTAAAGAAAAGAGCATGCTTTACCTGCTGCTGGGAATTGTAGTCAAAAAGGCCTACAGTAGCTCCTGAAGAGTCCATTGGTACCTGATTACCAGGGTAGTCAAACTGTAGGGAATCCAGACCAACTTGTTCCATGGCATCCAGATTCTGAGTTTCAGGATTTGAAAATTCTTCAACAAGTGGTTTATTAGCTGTAGGAGTAGGAAGAGGCCCCAGTCCTTCTGGGGGATTAGTACTGGGGCCTAGGCGCTCAACTACTTCAGTTGGAGAGGCTTGACGACTTCCAGGAGTACGACTACATAAAGAAAATAGAAAATCATTATGATTAAAAGTAATAAGTCAAAAGGTGAAACGGGAAAGTAGAAAAACCATGAAAAACAAGTAGTCATAAAATATAGACAGTGAACAAGGCATTCTGGGTCACTAACCACGCCACTTTATCACATTTTTGTTCCACTTAATATAACTTTCCTCTTCTTCAGAGTTGGCATGGCTAAAGGTTTTTTAAAAAAATATTACTGATTATCAGCCTCACTTTGAATAGCATAAAGCTGTAACTTCATTTTACAGGTAAGAAAAATTGACCAATATCATAATTTAGGCTTATATTACCTAAAACCTATCCCACAGCATACGCAAAAAGAATGATGTATGAAAAACAGACTATTAAGTGGCAAATATGGGAAAGCTCAAAACCAAAACCCACCCACCATACTGTTATACTGCCCACCAGCACATAATTTTGCCATAACATCTTGCTTAATAATATTCAAGAAAAAAACTGGCTTATAAGAGATTATAGTCCTCATTATTTAAGGGAATAAAATGTGGGATACAATAGAAAAAGGCACTGAACTTAGACAAAAGGCTGACTCCTGGTGCTGTCTTTTAAATATGATTTTGAGGAAATCTTTTCATCTTTTAGGCCCCAGTTTCCTTACTGAGCAGACTGAAGAGATGACCTTCTGGTTCCAACTAACAAGAATAAAAGAAACTCTTTGTGAAAGTCCTCTATGATAGCTCTCCAAAGACCATTTTCATCATACCAAATTGGTTCAGTTTAAACCACCAGAAAGAAATGGAAATGTATAACATCAAAAATTAAGTATACACAGCATGAAAAGTATCTTTCTACATTAAAAAAAAAATTCTTTATTGTTTGGCCTCCCTAATTTTCACAAGGAATTCACTAACATTGGACTAAATCTTAAGCACTGACTTCCCTTTTATTAACAACCTTTATGGTCTAAACTTTATTTTGCCTTAATTCTAGACATAGTTGGTCCTCACTTATAGTCAATTTTTACTTTTTACATAAAATTTTATATAGGATTTTTTTTATAAGAAAGTTTATTGTTCAAAGCATTCACAGTATATTTAAACATAAGTACATTAAGTAAATGGCAATAACTGTTTTACCTGGCTTTTAATGCTAGGAGGGTGCTCAACATTGACATAAATTTATTAACATGTACAGAGTAACTCACAAATTCCTTGATTATAAGAATTTTTCTCTAGATATTTAAGTGAACTTACATTTTATTTAAACGTCAACCACTGTCCTTGCAACATAGGAAGATTTCAAACTCCTTTTCCCTTTAGCTACACCTACTTCTGCATGTGAACATTCCAAAGGTTCATTTTTCATTTGGAACATATGGGGAATAAAAGTATAACTCAAAGGATTTTCTTTAAAAACAACAAATTTTTTAAAAAAGCCTCCAGTATATAGTTTTTTTTACTTATTTCCATTCTACTCCAGTAATGTATATATTGATGAAGTATCAGTTAATATACACATTAATGATATGCTGGCATAGTGACCATATGGTATGGCCACAGCTTCACATTCTGTTGAAACATTTTTACACTCAAGAAGTAACTAATACTGTTATCTAAAATAATTAGTAATTTTACACATATCTAAAACTTAATGGAATAAAATTAGAATGTTCATAAACGTAAAGTTAGTATTAATATTTAAGAGAAGTATAATTTTTCACACAAAATAACTCATATATAGCAAAAAGTATAGGCCATATTAAGGGGGAAACCATTATGCTATCAGTGGTGCTATTTTCTTGCTATAGTTAATGGTGTATTAACACTTCAATTATAAATGCATTATCTGAAGGGTTTATAATCAACTGAGCTTTAAATGCATATCCTTGACTAAAACTTTAAGTAACAGAAGAGCAAAATGAGAATAAGGTTCTAAAACAAATTAAATAGCATATTTATTTCTTGTCAAAAGAGGTTTACTGGTTTTGGATGCTTTTTTGTACTCAGAACAGATATGTATGGCATTGTTTTTAAGAAGCACTGTTACTCTGCGTTTGATAATATAAGACAATAAACCACTCACCAGGTACCTAAAAGTATACCACTCACCATGTACCTAATACTCTGTTATCTAAGATTCCATGGTTCACAAAATCTCAAAGAAAACAGCTCATTTTCAGGTACATGCTCCAAAGCATCTCATGATTGAAATATAAAGTACAGAAAGAAAACCAGTACAAAGAAACAACTTTCTAATATGTAGATAAATGTACACTGTCTAATCTAAGGCCAAAGATTAAAATACGTATTTAATTGCCATAAAAGACAACTAAAAAGTTATAACTTTAAGAATTCGGAGCGTAAAGCTAACTTTTAAAAGTCTCTAATATGCTCCCCACTTTGTATTTGCAGGAACAATATTAAGTATTAGCACAAACTCATATTATTTCAAAGAAAAAAGGTCACTGCTCCTAAGCTAATTCTGTTTCCTCATTTCTATGATTAGAAGTTCAATGGGAGGTAGGGAATAAATGCAGGGGGAAAAAGGAAGAGAACAACTCCACTGAAAGGTTGCTCAAAAGCAACCCAAGAGGAGAAAAAGAAAAAAAAAGATTAAATCTACAATTCACTAAATCTTAGCAGAGAGGAAAAAGTTCAAATTTAGACTACCACAGTGGCAGAAAACAGCAGTTTCTAACACTCCTTCAACAGAATGCTCTGTTTTAGAGACTATCTTGAAGATTTTTTTTAAAAATGGCTCGTAACCACGAATTTTCCTTATAGAAAAATAAAATAATTTGTCCAGATTAACACAAGGTACAAAGGAAATAAACCTAAACTGGAAAAAATGTCTAAATCAGTCACATCAACTAACAGTAATAATCCCTACAGAAATAAGCTTTTCTTCTTGAGAAAGTTAAAATCTTACTTAAAATCTTTGCAATCGGCATCCATTCCATTTGGCAAACCTCTGCCATTTATTTTAGAATCATCATCATCTCCTTGTTTAAGATCTCTGTTTTGGTCCTCCTCAAATGGAGAAGCCTTGCCTTTTTGATCTCCTTTCTCAGGTCCATCTGTTTCAGCATCTCTAGTGCCCTGAGGAAAAAGAATCTGTTTGATTCTGAATACTTAATAGAACACAAAAAAAGGCACTATAAGTGGCCTAAAACTACACTATAGTCCATGTAAACAACAAAAGCATTAAATCTTATTTAATTTTGTAGTCAACTAATTTATCAATGGCCAAAAATCTGAGTACAAACTAGTGATTTATAACAGAAGGGCTAAGGCAACCTTAACTATAGCGGTGCTGGAAAAGCAGTTAACACCACAAACTAAATTAAAATTCTATTCAATGTACAGACAATTTTTTTAGTCACTTTCAGATCAAGTATTATCAGGAATAAGCAATTTTAATTTTGCAGCTTATGTTTTAAAATTAATATTGTTTGAATTTTGTAATATGGTTAAGATCATAAATATCTCCAATGGTTCTATCATTTCACATATTTCAAGAATCAAGAGAAAAAATTAGGTAGCTATAAAATTTCCTTTAGTTCTAGGAAGGAAAGACAAAATAAACTGATTTAAAATAAAATGCAATCAAATGGTTATCAAGCAAATATTAACTATTTCAAAATACTTACAAAAGTTCCCTTCCTAAATCGAGAATCCAATTTATCAGCAGGAGAAGAACTTAATACATATTCTACCATGCTCACACCAAGGCCTCCACTTTCTGATCGCGGAGACAATATTGCATTTACTTCACTGTTTCCATGAAAACCCTGTCCAGATCTTCTCTGTACCATAATAGGCTGGGACATTGAATGGTCTGTTTGGAAGAAAGAACACAATTACATAGTTGTACTTTTAAGTTAAACAAAATGCAACTATACAAATTAATATGCTAAAGAAAGAAAAATCAGCATTGTTTTATTTTAAATGTTATCACTATAATGTATGAAATGCTCTTCATTCTCTTGAGGCTCACTGGCTAGGGCACTTATCTTGAAAATAACAGAATAAAGAACCATTTGGTAATAAGTAGGTAAAAGTCTATGTAAAAAACAGTCCAAGGCTGGGCATGGTGGCTCACGCCTATAATCCCTGCACTTTGGGAGGCAGAGGTGAGAGGATTGCTTGAGCCCACGGGTTCAAGACCAGCCCGGGCAACTTGGTTACACCTCATCTCTACAATAAATCAAAAAATTAGTTGGGCGTGGAGGTGTGTGCCTGTAGTTCCAGCTACCTGAAAGGCTGAGGCAGAAGGATCACCTGAACCCAGCAGGTTGAGGCTGCGGTGGCCATGAGCATGCCACTGCACTCCAGCCTGAGAGACAGAGCGAGACTCCAACTCAAAAAAAAAGCAAAAAGAAAAAAACAGCTCAACCAAAAGGTCAATGACAGCAGAAACATTTGCCTGCGGTACAACTGCTTAGAAGCATCATATTAAAAAGTTAACTTCTTTATGGTGATTCATAGCATAACAATTTATAACTCCAACTCTAGGATCAAGCGATCATCCCACCTTAGCCTCCTGAGTAACTGGGACTACAGGCATAAGCCACCATGCACAGCTAATTTTTCTGATTTTTTTTGGAGAGACGAAGTCTCACTATATTGCCCAGGCTGTTCCCTAATTCCTGAGCTCAAAAATCTTCCCACCTTCAACTCCCAACGTGTTGAGATTTCAGGATTGAGTCACTACACCCAGCCTGTTACTTTTAATTTTTCCTGGTCATACTTTAACTCTTCCTTTCATGTTCACTCTAAGACTGAGAAGGATTGAAGAATTACTGCTCCATCTTCTTGATCCCTTATTATTATGGATTTTGTTCAACACTTTTACTTACTATCCTAAAATGACTGTCTCCTATTAAACCTCTATTCTTTTTGAGGTCAGAGACTTTTGTTTGTTCTTGGATTTCCCCAAACATAGTTCAAGGCCTAGCATAAAAGAGATCGCAAATCAATATTGGAACTGTGTAAATAAGTAGGTGAATGATTGAATGAAAGGACATAATGAATCATCTCCATGGCCTTCAGGAACTCAAACAGAAGTATTGTAATTTGGTTAAACAAAAGTAGCAATCATTTCAGAATTATTAATAGTTAATAAAATGACTAAATGCCACTGTGATATTTCAGCCTAGGTAGTTTAAGAGTATTGAGTAGACCCAAAATTGAGTATTATACCTAATCACAAATGACGCATAAACAGCTAGTGGATCATGGGCTTCTTTAAAAAATTGTTCAAGTCAGGCACAGTAGCTCACACCTGTAATCCCAGCACTTTTGGAGGCAGAGGTCAAGATGATTGTCTCAACCCATAGGTTCGAGAACAGCCTGGGCAACATGATGAGACCTCGTCTCTACAATACATCAAAAAACTAGGCAGGCATGGTGACACACACCTGTAGTTCCAGCTACTTGGAAGGCTAAAGTGTAAGGATCATCACAGCAGGCTGAGGCTGCAGTGCACTTGAGTGTGCCACTGCACTACAGCCTGGGTGATAGAGTGAAACTCTGACTCAAAAAAAAAAAATTTTTTTTCAGCAGAAACTGTGAATATTACCTCAATTATGTTATTGTGTTTGCATTCCATTGGTTGTGAGGGATCTTAAAAATTGCCTTTCCATCACAAAAATATGTAGAAAAGGTATTTATATCAGATAAATTTTGTTTAAAAATAAATGGAAAACTTTAAGCTAGAAGAGATTAAAGAAAAAAAACTTTAGGTGATATTTGGCTTTTTCATCAAGAATTAGAAAATTCTGTCATTACTGGTTTTTTCCCATTTGTGATTATAGCATTATAGCCATGAGTTCTGATCTGTCCAGCACATAACTGTGAGCTAGAGAAATGCTTCTCCCACTTTGTAAAATACTCCAGCCTAGATGACAGTGAGGCCCTAACTCAAAAAAAAAAAAAAAAAAGAAAAAAGTTAAAGTAACCAGTGGGGGTGAGGAGATGGGACATTTCAGCTACAGAAACTGGAGTACTCAAAGGACTTAAAGTGTCAGGAGAGCATGATGAACCTGACAATCACAAGTAATTCAGTGCAGCTGAGGAGCAAAAAAGGTACATAATTAACTCCCTGCAGTCATGGAAAGAGAATCTTTCTTAGAATGACAATTCCTTTAGAACAAGGATGGTGTTATTCATATCTGTATGTGATTGGCATTCAATGAAAGTCTGTTAGGTAACAAGTTTCATTCACTTATTTTCTCATGTTTTCTGATAAAAGACTAACACTCATCTTCAAAGTTTTATCAAAGCTAAGGATGAAGAGGGAGTGGTGACGAACTGACTAAAATTATAAATTTGACATTTCCCTACCATGATCTTGAAAATAACCTCTCATTGCCATGCTGTGCTCAAGATGCTTTGCTTTTCAACACCTTAAAAAATATTGGGTTCTGGTAAATAGAGTAATTATCCATTCACGTTTCCAAACACATCTAGTAACCAAGTTATCAAGTATTTGTGCTTTTAGCAAAGAATGTGCCTTTTGTAGAAAAAATGTATCCCAGTTAAAATTACTAAATATTTTAAATTATGAGCCTAATATAATAAGTTAATTCTAATCCAGAAAAAAAAATTCCTTGAGGGCAATAATTATATCACATATCTTTGTATCCTCCAAGCTTGGCATATTATGTATTATGCATTTGTTGAACTAAAAAATTTTTTAAAATGCCAACGTTTTAAGGAAATTTTAGTCTAAATTATTTGTTGCCAAAGTTTTCAACCTAGTTTGACTGTTAAAGATGCTAAAATAAAACTGCCTAATATTTTGGAGTGTCAGCGTTTTGGCAATTATTTTAGTTTAACAATAATAAAATTTAAAACTGCTTAGTATATTTTAATAGTTGAGTGAATAAAGGAACATCTGGTGATTTATACTCAAAGTATAATGTTAATTTGGTTATTATCATGCAGAAATTTGTTTTCATATTAATTTGGTCATTTTGCATAGCTTAAGCAAGCTGCCTTAAACTTGGTAATACGAAGATAAAACTTATTTGTAAAATACATGTTGATAGTTTTATCTGTATACCTCAGACTTCATTTATCATTTAAAATATTTAAAAACATTTAAGACATAAAGAACATTTAAAAACATAATCAGTAAAATAATATGCTCACAACTTAAAAAATATACGAATGCTGTCACTCCTGTTAAGTTCCACTCCTTACACACAGTTCATTTTCCCTTAACAGTTTCTTAGACCTAAGTGTCTCCCCACTACTTACGGATATCAAAAACATTCAAGGATTTTGGGAATTCTGTTACCAAGGCAGTTTATTTCCTTTCTGAGTGTGGCAAATGTCTAATGAAGCTAGACTGAGCTGCAATTACGTAAGTCAGTCATTGTCACCTAACTCAATTTATAATAAAAAATTTCTATGGTAAAATTAATTTGTCCTCTATTTTAATAGAAACTCAGAATTTCATAACAAGTTAATTTCAAAACAAAAACTTTAATAAAATCATGTTGCAACACACTCTTCAAAATTAAGCATACTAATCAAGTAGATGCACCATCAAGTAAAGGTTAACTGCTGTTAAGAAAATGTGCAGGATAACGATTTATAAAATCTTCGAAGACATCACAAATTTTCTCCCAATATTGTCAACAGTTGAAAAACTGTTGAATATATTCACAAATCTCACACATACACCAATAACTTACGAGAAGTTCCCCATGCAGTCTCTCTCCATTCATCATCCCCAAGAAATATGCCTTTTTGTCCATCTTTTGTTGAATCATCAGGTTCCCAAAACTTTTTGGTAGGCAAAAGCTATTTGGAGGAAAAGTTACAGTTAAATTTTACTCTAATTACAAAGAATTAATGTACAGGGGATAGCAAACATATTCCTAACATGTACACACTAGCTTATAATGCTAATGAAAATTCAAAGTGACCTGTTTTTGAAGTTTTCTTGTTATCTGTACAATAATTAATCCTCACTTTTATTTGTGTTTACTGGCTTTAATAAATTCTAGACCTAAACATAAATCAAAGTCCACGTCTGACTATTTTACATTTTTCAAACATTTTTATTTTCTTTATATGTAAATTTCTCCAAAAGGCTTATTAAATTTCTTACCCAAGAACAGAATATAATAAACATATTACAAAAAATTAAAAATTTTTCCGTTTCCAAGTCCTTAGAACACCTCCTATCATACATCTTCCAGGATAGAAAATTTTTTTTTCATGCTTAATTCAGGTATTCAGTGGAGGTGAACTTGACAACTCTTACTAGCTCCTGAACACTATCAATCTGTTAATCTCAACTCAAAAAGTTATGGATGATTAAAAAAAATGCACAGAAAAGACGCACAAATACTTCTGTAATAACAATGTCAAGTCCCATATTAGATTGCGAAATACACAGCACATAAACATCGTGTTAATAAAACCATTCACTGATTACTCAAAATGTACATATGGGCATTTCCTTATCTTTCTTTAAAATTCTTCCATGTCTCTCTACCCCTCCCTGTCACCTAGAGGAGGTAAACTTAGGATATGTTTATTTGAAAAGAATAGACTAGTTTTCTGACAAATGCACTTAGCATTTTAAAGAAGCATTCATAAAACAACCATCACTCTCAGCTTATAGTTAGATACTCAGTCTTTTCAGTGCTAACAATCAAACTTATCACACCAAATTATCCATGTTTGCCTTTGAATGACACGGTGACCTCATCTTCAGAGCTCACAAACATAAAAACTACAATAAAATGTAACTTGATAACACCTGAAATGGGTCTGAGACATAGGATGCACACGTGTGTGTTTGTGTATGAGTGTAGCATATGCGTGTATAAGACATAGTAAAGCACGAACAAAGACAAAACTTGAGAAAATGCAGTGTGTAGAAAAGGGTGTGAGATGAAGGACAGGTCAGATTATGAAGGTCCTTAAACACATGCTCAGGAAGTTGGCTTTTATATGGAAGCAACAAGAAACAGAGAAGTTAGAAAGAGTAACATGGTTCGAGACTAGTCTGGGCAACATGGCGAGACCTTGTCTCTACAATAAATAATTAGCTGGGCATGGTGACACACTCCTGTAGTTCCAGTAACTTGGAAGGCTGAGGTGGAAGGATCACCTGAGCCCAGCAGGTCCAGGCTGCGGTGGCTGTGAACACCATGCCACTGCACTCCAGCTTGGGCAACAAAGTAAGACTCTGACTCAAAAAAAGAAAAAGAGTAACACAATGTTTTATAAAACAACTTAAACTCTAAGTTGTTAGAATAACAAACAGAAAGGGCAAGAACATTAAAAAAAAATCTTTAAAATAAAAATTCTTAAAAAAAAAAGGTGGGGGGGGACAGGAAGACTAGTTTAGGAGAGTCACAACTAGAGGGCCAGGACAGCAAGAATTGAAAGAGGATACTGGCAGAAAGAACTGAGAAAACAAAATGGGTTTAAGAGGCATTTTGGAGAGGCAATAGAATCTGAATATAAATGTGGGTAAGATGAATAAAAAAGATAAAACTCTAAAAATGTGGGTTAAAATGGTAAATGGTAGTGCTACTGACCACAATGGGAAAACAAAAACAAACTAGAAGCAGTTCTGAAGGGAAGGGGATATTCAATTTGAGCATGATCCTAATTTACAGATCTTTTGCTAAGCTAAATATTTATAAAAGAAATTAACTCGATTTTCTTAAAAAATAATTTTTTAATAAAATGTATTCATGACATTTTAAACAATAAAGATCCCATGAAGTAAACTACAACCTCCATTCCTTCAAGGTCTAACTCACATCCAGGAATGCAGTGGCACTGTCGCAGCTCATTGCAGTCGACCTACTGAGCTCAGGCGATTCTCCCACCTCGGTCCCCCAAATAGTTGGGGCTACAGGGACATGTCATCACATCCAGCTAATTTTTTAATTTTTTGTAGAGATGAGGTCTTGCTATGTTGCTTAGGCTAGCCTCAAACTCCTAGGCTCAAGCAATCCTGATTTAGCCTCCCAAAGTGCTAGGATTACAATTATGAACCACCACACCCCACCCCTTCAATTTTTAAAAATCTCACCATAAAAGATTTATGTAAATATTTTTAAAAATATATAAAGCAGATAATACTAATGTTAAAACATCATATGATACATTTAATAATTGAACATTTATTCATATTTAAGATCCAAATTAATTGCTTAAAAATACTATATAAATATGCCATTTCAAGCAGATGAAAATAATTCCTGAAATAAAGAAATCCTTTTATCCCATACTTCACACAAAAAGTCTCAGTATCAAAATAAGATAATAAAAAAGGCATCTAAAAGTTGTAACTAGTAAAGCATTTATCACAAAAATAGTAATTAAAAACAGACATAAAAAACAGACTAATCTTCTGAGGTCTCTGCCCTTGGCAGAGACGTTCCAATCTTTTGGAATAAGATTCTGTGAGTGCCTTCACAGACCACTGCTCTAAAATATAAACTGCCTAATGGGGGATGTGGGGGTGGGGGAAGATTCTATGTAAACCACTTACCAAGAGTGCATTTTTTTGCCAAGCATTGTACTATGAGTTTTCCTTCATTTTGCAAACATTTATAAGTTTTCTTTCACAGAAAAACAACTTAGTAGTTAAAATTAACACTTCTACCAGACGACTTCACCGACATTCTAGGAACTGCTGGCTATGACCATTTGGATATTGACTCAAATACTGTTAAAGAAACTACTAACTGGTGACCAATAGTAGGTTAAAATGGACTAAATGTAGGAAGACAACAATTCAGGATGGAACAGTTAAGAAAAAAAAGGGCTGAACAATGCACTGACTGGAAGAACAATAAAAACAGAGATTTGCCCTGGAGAATCTTTTACTGTAGTAGGAATAGGGAAGTACAAGATTACAGAGATCAAGACTAAGAAGACTAAGAAGCCTTAAAGATCTATAAAATGTATTACACAATACAACTTCCAACAAGTTCCATAATTCACAAAAGCTCTAAACCAAGGTCTGGCTAGCTGGGCGCAGTGGCTCAGGTCTGTAATCTCAGCCTGGGCAACAAAGCAAGACCTTGTCTCTAGAATAAATAAAAAAAAAATTAGCCAGGCATGGTGACACATACCTGTGGTCCCAGCTACTTTGTGGCTGTAAGTGTGCCACTACTGTACTTCAGCCTGGACAACAGAGTGAGACTCCAACTCAAAAAAAACCCCCCAAAAACAAAAAATCCCCCCAAAAGACCAAGGTCAGGCAACTCAGTCAGCCTGCTCTTCTATCCTTCTAACTCAAATATGTTTGACTGAATATACAGTGACCTTTCCTTCAAAATACATTTATGGCTTGCCATCTCCAAAGAAATCAATCAGCATCATAGCATACTGCATCAGAAATCAAACTCATGCTCCAACATTTACAGGAGGTGGGCTTATACTTTAGATTTTTTAAAATACAAATTGCTATGCAAAATCCCTAAATCAACTCAATTAACATAATTTAAAAACTTAAAAGGATTTAAAAATAAATGTCTACATTATGATGCTTTAAATTAATATTCACATGACTTATCTAAACTGGGACACTTTTGAGAAAAGAGATGCTATTAAGCATTATACTACAACACACATATCTGAACTATTCTGAGAAAATTAGGATGTAGGTCACTCCATTTTTTTTTTTTTTTTTGAGTTGGAGTCTCTCTCAGTCACCCAGACTGGAGTGCAGTGGCCGCTCCCGGCCACTGCAGCCTCGCCTGCTGGGCTCCGGTGATCCTTCTGTCTCACCCTTCCGAGTAGCCAGAATTACAGGCATGCGCTACCACGCCCGGCTGATTTTTCTGATTTATTGTAAAGATGAGGTCTCGCTGCCCAGGCGGGTATCGAACCCGCGGGCTCAGGCAATCCACTCACCTCAGCCTCCCAAAGGCGCGGGATTACAGGCTGAGTCACCGAGCCCAGCTATCTGTACCACATTTTTAAAATCCAGTCCTCTTTTGATGGGCAGCATGGTTGGTT
>NW_007248621.1:0-27682 GCF_000164805.1 Carlito syrichta | reverse complement strand
TCCTCCCAGCCACCGCAGCCTCGACTTGCTGGGCTCCGGCGATCCTTCCGCCTCAGCCTTCCAGTAGCTGGAACTATAGGCGTGCGCTACCACGCCCTACTAATTTTTTGATTTATTGTAGAGATGAGGTCTCACCTGCCCTGGTGGGTCTCGAACCCACGGGCTCAGGCAATCCACTCACCTCAGCCTCACAAAGCGCTGGGATTACAGGCTGAGCCACCGAGCCCGGCTTGGGTCACTCGATTTTATACTTTTTTTTTTTTTTTTTTGAGTTGGAGTCTCACTGTTGCCCAGGCTAGAGAACAGTGGCATGCTCACAGCCACTGCAGCCTCGGCGTGCTGGGCTTAGCGATCTTTCTGCCTCAGTCTTCCAAGTAGCTAGAACCACATGCATGTGCCACCATGTCCAGCTAATTTTTTTGATTTATTGTAGAGACGAGGTCTTGTTGCTCAGTTGGGAAATCCTCTCACCTCCGCTTCCCAAAGTGCTGGAGTATAGGGGTGAGCCACCGCACCCAGCCTTTTTAAAAAAAAAGGGGGGGAGAGAGACATAGGGTCTCACTCTGTTGTGGAGGCTGAAATGTGGCCTATAGCTCACTGAAGCTTCAACTTCTTTGGGCTCATGTGATCCTCCAGCCTCAGCCTCCAGAGTAGCTGGGATCACACATGCACACATCTGGCCAATTACTTTTTTTTTTTTGTAGAGACAGAGCCTTGCTATACTGCCCAGGCTGATCTTGAACTCCCTGGCTCAAGCAATTCTCCCACTTTGGCCTCCCAAGGTGTTGAAATTATAGGCGTGAGCCACTGCACCTGGCCTGATCACTCTACTTATAATGGAAATTCATAGAAGACAGAGATAGATGTTAAAAACTAAGGTGTACAGAGAACAAAAAACACAAGGTAATTCCCTAGAGCACTAGAATGGTGCTTTTCTAGACTTTAACCTTTTCTGATAATAGAAGATAGTAATATTTTAATTTTTTCAACTCATACCACTTCTCCAAATCTTCTCCATTCCTAATACCCCTCAGCACCACCAGCAAACATTATTCACTGTCATTATTTCCAATAGGAAGTAATATTGTAAAGTCAAGACACTCATGAGTTCAAACTGCTGTTCAAGTGCTATTATGTGATCTTAGGCTGGTTCTAATTAACCCTTCTGAGTATCAGTTTCCCCATCTGTAAAGGAAGAATAATAACAAAGTTCCTGTCATGAAAATCAGTATGATGCTATAATGAAATAACATAAGCAACTGCTTAGCACAGCATCCAGCACATAGCAGACACATAAATATTAGGTGCCTTCACTACCAAAAGTATGAATCCTTTAATATAAACATGAATTAATTCACTGGCCCATAACATTTAACTGGCTAATTATTTCCAAGGATTGTTACATTTTTCACTACAAAGATTTCTTTCTATTGCTACTTGTCTACTTTTTAAGTATGCTAAGGGGATGATGAAACCCCACTACTTACTAAGAACAGCTGTCTAATAGTCACATTTTGCATAAGGAAACAGAGCCAGAGGTTAAACTGTCCAAGGTTATATGAATAGCGGGTAAATGGCAACAATGGGATCTGAACTCATATCTGCTTAATTCTAAGGCCTTTCCCTTAACTGTCATAGAAGACAGTTATTTTCAATCATAATTTAACTCATCATTATTTCTGAAAATCTCTAGTATTAGATCACTAGGGATAATGAACAAAACAAAAGTTTGAGATATTATAAAATTCTTATTTAACCAGGTACTGTGGCTCACACCTGTAATCCCAGCACTTTGGGAGGCCGAGGTGAGGGGATCACCTAAGCCCATGGTTCGAGACCAGTTTGAGGCAAATTGACAAGACCTTGTCACTACAATAAATCAAAAAAATTAGCTGGGCATGGTGGCGCATGCCTGTGGTTCCAGCTATTTGGAAAGCTGAGTCAGAAGGATTGCCTGCCAGCAGATCAAGGATGGGAGACAGAATGAGACGCCAACTAAAAAAAAAAACCACCTTATTTTAATGAGTAAAGTTTAAGATAGAATTGTTAAGATATGCATTATGTAGACAAACTATAATCAGCTATTTAAACACTATTTACAAATTATGATCACCAGTGCAGTGGCTCACATCTATAATCCCAGCACTTTGGGAGGTGGAGGTGAGAGGATTGCTTGAGCCCAGGGGGTTGAGACCAGTCTGGGCAACTTGGCCAGACCTTGTTTATACAATAAATCAAGTAAATTAGCTGGGCATGATGGCGCGTGCCTATAGTTCCAGCTATAGGAAGGCTGAGGTGTAAGGATCACCTGAGCCCAGCAGGTCGAGGATGCACTAGTGAGAAACCTACGAGAAAACAGAATTTCCTTACTCCCCTATCTAATGTTTTCCACTTCACCATACAACACAGAATCTAAGTACATAACTTATGCTTAATTTGTAAATATATTATTGTGTCAGAAAAGAAGGGAGCACTGTTTATCATACTAAGCTATGAAAATACTTTCACAGGCATGTGGCTCTGCAGTGTATCTGATTAAAATACTATACAATGAAGCTGAGTTCAATCTCCTATGAATTAGTTTTGTTCTTTTTAAGCCACATGGCATATCAGTAAGTCTTTTGACAAAAATGTGCTAGTAGGAAAAAACATAGAAAGGGTATGTTTATGAATAGATTAATATAAATCTGTTCCTATTTCTGGATGAACCACCAGAAGAGACTGCCCTTGTGTGATGATGGCTCAGTAAAAGCATCATGATCTACAAAACACAGTTCATTTGAAATTAGCCTTATATGTAAATGCAATGCTTTGTACATTACTAATTAACAACACTTAAGACACAATAAACAAAAACTATTTTTAAAGACAGTCAAGACTAGGGCAATCTATTAAAAAAAGATTTTTGCATTTAAAAAAACAAGCATTTTTAGAAAACTCAATAGTCAAAAACTCAAGACTGCTTTTAATTTATTCCAATTAATGAAGTCTGGGATAAAACAAAAAAAAATCAAAAAACCTCACCTGTCAGGAAAGGAGAAGAATACTGGTGAGAGAGAGACAGGCAAAGAAAGAAATCCCAGAAGGTTCCCTGATGCCTGTGAGATGAGGAAAGATAGAAAGGCTTGTGGGAGAGAGAACCCAGAGACAGAAATCTGAGTAGGTTTCTTAACTATCTCTTATAGGTAACAGTATTGTAGTTGGTAAATTGTTAAGAAAAAAACTTATTAGTGAAAACAGTTCATTTAAAAATATATTTTGACTGGATGAGGATCACAGGTATACTGACCTGCTGCTTATTCACCAGATAGCAGGCAGTCTAAACTTTAATCACTTTTACTCTGCATATCTGGTATGTCCACTAAGAAAGCCTAGATTTAAACTTAGTTTATTTAACATACTAGTCAACCCAATTCCTCTTTTTCAAAAAATCTCAGATACTCTTCCTCCATCCCCAAATGACTAGCCTTTTTCAATCACTTTTTCTGATCATGACTTTTTATGATCTGCAATGATTTGGATTTATAAAATATTATTTATAAAGGGAAAAAATACCTATTTGTAAATATATCCACAATATACAGCTAAGAAGTAAAGTACAGGAAGTCTAGAATTAATGTAGGGGTATAACTCTACTTTGTTCTTAAAAGAATCAGCAAGTTCAAGTTTGTCACAGACAAGAAGGCTGGAACATTACTAATCTGCTTTTAAGGTATGTTATTCTTTCTTTCTAAAGACCAAAGAAAACAAGTAGCAGGAAAAGAACAAAAGCCCTTTTCAACTGCCTCTTTCTGTTGACCTATGGCATAAATAATGCCTAAACAGACACTGTACTGCACTGAAGATACAGTTTTTCTTGTTTAACAAAAAGTTGTTCCTGCTCTCAAATTTTTCTTAGGGCCTAAAAATTTTACCTTACACACTGGACTAACAACTTTATTTTGGCAATACTTAAGCTTAAGCACCTTAACTCACCCTTAAATCAGTCCTCTGAAAATGACAAACTCTTTGGAAAACGCTGTTCTGAAGAAAGGGAGGGTTAGCTAGCTGCAGGGTGCCCTCTTGTGGCCCAAAGGAGTGCCTGGACTCTGCATCTGAAGAGCACAGCATTGGACGGAGTGAGTCTCATGAAGTTCTCTAATCTACTAAAGTAAAATAATCTCCAGGAGCAAGCAATTAATTACATATCTTAGGTCTGTTCACTGTTATTTTCCATTATTACAGTCGTTAGTAGTTCAGAACATGACAAAATACAGATGTGACCACAAGAGCTTTCATAATTAAAATTCTCTACGTAGTCATTAGCTAAATGGAAAAGTATTTTTGATCCCTTAAAATATGTAATGGTGAGGTTAAGCTGGGTGACCTAAAGAAAATCACAAATTAACAGAAGTGAAAAATTCCACTCAGAAATGTAAAGTAACTACTATGCTAGGCATTCAAAACTAACAACTTACAAGGGGAGACAAATATAAACAAACTGTAACCAACAATATAATAAAAATACACATAAAGAACCAGAAGTCAGATGAGGTGATTAATTCTACTGCAGAAAGCAATGGGACAATAGATACATCTTCTCAGTAGAGTCATGTAGAAGATCAGAAGCTTATTAAGCAAGGAGTTTTGGATAAACAAAAGATTTCTGAAGACAGAATAGTGAACAATCAAGTGTGCCTAATGTGAACACAGGATACATATATAAAACAGCAGAACAAGGATAAAGAGTTTTTCTTCTGAGCAACGCTAATTATAATTCATTATCAAAATATAAGAAATTACCTGCTTAAGTCAATCATATCACTTAGATACACACACACACCCCCCCACTCAAAATTACTTATTGCTAAAAGTAAAAAAAAAAATAAAAAAAAAAATCACAACTACAGAATTGTACAATCTGATATTTAAATCCTCCTGTGGAGTTTGGAAGAAACAGCCACTATTTTCAAGGAGATTTATGGCTTTAAAAAAATATTTCAACGGCCCAAAATAATAAAAGTGAGGTATAAGTTCTTAGTATTTATAAATATTTACCTCTCCCATTCCCCGAGATTCTAATGCAAGAGCTTGAAAATCATGATTCATTTCATCCACAGATCAAACCTGTTGAATAACAAAAACAAAAATTAGAAGAAATGGTTAAACATACTTCAATGACTATTGTTATATTGCTAACTAAATTATCATAACTTGAGATGGACAAGATCCAATTTCCCTATGAAGACAGGTTTTCCTAAATAAAGTACATGATAGCATCAAAACTTGTAGAAAAACATGGGGTCGAGGGTTTTTCATTATTCTATGTGCTAACAAAACCCCTACTTTGAGCAAAAGAAGCTCAAGCACCATAGTTCTTTTTATGCTGTATTTCCTATTATGAAAGTATTCTGTATTGCTTCCTTCAGTTAAGATTTTTTTCTCATTTTCTCAGGATTGCATTATTTGTATGCCTGTATTATATCAATGATTTAAAAAACTCATTGTCAATATTTAAGTAGCACAATTCACTCTATCAATAAAATGGCAATCTAGTTCTACCTGAAAGAAATACTTTATAATCTGTTGTGAGGGTATAGTATTCAGAGTGAGGTTTCCTTAAAAATATATTTCCTTTTTCCTTACACTAAAACTAAAGCATATTTCTCTATCTTTTCATTTTTTTTTTTGTAACTTTTACATTTTTTATTTTAGGCCAGGCACAATGACTCACGCCTATAATCCCAGCACTTTGGGAGGCTGAGGTAAGAGGACTGCCTGCACCCACAGGTTCGAGACTAGTCTGGGCAACTTGGTGAGACCTTATCCCTACAATAAATTAAAAAAATTACCCGGGCATGATGGTACGTGCCTGTAGTTCCAGCTACTTTGAAGAGTGAGGCAGAAGGATGACCTGAGCCCAGCAGGTCAAGGATGTGGTAGCTGTGAGCGCGCCACTGCACTCTAGCCTGGGTGACTGAGTGAGACTACAACTCAAAAAAAAAAAAATTGTTTTCAAGACGTGGGGTACAATTCAGGGTTAGGTATACAAATGCTCATTATGCAGGTACCCTTGTTGATGAGATGTGTCCCTGCCATCCACTGGCAGTTTCCCTCAACTGCTATCTTTCCATTTTTAACTAAAAGTTTGATTTACCTCTCATCTCTCATGAGACAATTCATGTTTTGGGTTATGGCCCTTTGCCTTCTAGATACTGAATTGCTGGAAAAGAACATTCAAGACTGAAGCTACTACAACAAATTCATGACTTTCAAACTCAACTAAGAAAATACTGTTATTTTCCCAGTTGGTTCTCTCACTCTAAAAATGACACAGCATTTGACATTTCAAAGCACTTATTTCCTCCTGTAATAACTGTTCCTTCTTTTTCTGGAACAATTATTATTTTTACTTTTCCAGGTCCTTCGTTGCTTCTTCAGACTCCTATTTATCTCCACACTCCTTAAATGTCGGTTTTTCTTAGCATTCTGTGTGAAGTACTCTCTTCCCTACTCCTTTCCTAAGCAATCTTACTTACTCTCACTATGAGTCATCTCTATGCTTAGAATCCCCCTGGCCCATTTATATTTACAAACCTAATCTCGCTTTAAAAATTTTGAATTATCTCCCTCCCATTCCCCAGATGTACCAAAAGAAATTCCAACTTTACTATTTTCTCCCCACTACTTTTAACTTTAATTATTTCCTTCTAACACACAATATCCAATCACCAAGTCCTGTTAAGTCAGCATCCTACCTCAAATCCATCAATTTTCCAGCTGTCTGGTTGTTCAGACCACCATCACCTCTTACCTAAATCCTTTTCCCATCTCCCTATCCTATAATCCAATTTCCAAAGTATAATTAGTTATCTAATTGAATGGTCATCTTTCTGAACTATACTCTGATAATGTGACTCCCCCCTCCCCCCCTTTTATTTTGGAAGCAGGAGTTTTACTCTGTCGCCCAGGTTGGAGTATGGTGGCACGCTCACAGACACCGCAGCCTCGACCTGCTGGGCTCAGGTGATCCTCCCACCTCAGCCTTCCAAGTAGCTAGGACTAGAGGTGCGTGCCACCATACCCAGCTAATTTTTTGATTTATTGTAGAGACAGGTCTAATCAAGTTGCCCAAGCTGGGCTCAAATCCCTGGGCTCACGTAATTCTCTTGCCTCTGCCTCCCAAAGTACTGGGATTAACGTCTGGCCGATTCCCACAATGTAATCCTTCTCTTTAAAGATAAAGCTCATACATACTCCTTAATGTGGCCTACAAAAGGACAGAACTGAATTCAAATTACAGCTCTGGCACCTGGCAGCTCTATAACTGTGGATAAGTAACCTAAGTTGACCACCACCACCCCCACCCTGTTTCCTCATGTGAAGGTAGTAATAGCAGTAGCTGCCATATCAACTTGATGTAAACACTGAATTCAAGAATAAAACACGTAAAATAGTGGCTGGCACATAAAACTCAAAAAAGTTATTAAAAGCTCTTTAATCTTTTCATCAAATGGTACTGGAACAATCAGATGTCCATATGTAAAAAAAATGAACCTCAACATATACCTTACACATCATAATATAAAAGTTAGCTCCAGAATATAAAAACTAACTCAAAATGAATCATACACCTACATATAAAAGCTAAAATGATAAAATTTCTAGAAAAACACAGGAGAAAAGCGATTGACCTTGTGCTTGGCAATGAATTTTTAGACCAGCATCAAAATAAAATTTGCTAAATGAGATTTCATCAAAATTAGAAACATGTTCCACAAGACACTTATGAAAATGAAGAGCCAAACCAGACTAGGAGAAAAATGTTTGCAAACAACTTATCCAATGAAGAACTTATATCCAGAATATAGAAAGGATTCTCTTAAATGGTAAGAAGGAAAAAAAGAGAGTAACTTTTTAAAAAGAGCAAAAGCGCTGAGCTGATCCCATGATCAAAGTGGACATATGGACAGTAAATAAGCTACTCTTTTATTAACTTTTACTTACTAGAAAAGCAGGATTCATTAACAGTTCTCACAAAGTGAACATTTATTCATCTTTCCATAAATTCAGTAAGATTTTAGTGGGCATCTTCAATGTGTAAGAGTTTGCAGAGAGCAATGAGCTCAAATATAGTCACTATTTTCAGAGTCTAAATGACTCTCATGTTTCCTGGTGATGGGCGAGCAGCTCCTACTATACCAAACCCTCCTGCACATAACTATAAATCTGGACAAAATATAAAAACTACTTGAAAGCAATGGAAAACAAACAAAAACCAGAAACTGGAGAATAGCCTACACTTAAAAGAAAGGACTGGCACAGAGTAAGGTTTTTTAACGGCTTTTTTTTTTTTTTTTTTTTTTTTTGCCTGAGGATGAGCCTGGACATCCTGGGAGGGACCTAAAATTCCTAGAGACACTGTAGTCTTAATGGTCTGAAGAACCAAAGGACAGAGTCTGGAGGAACCAAAGTTGATGAAGGGGAAATCCCAGAAAAGAAACAACCCAAATCTGTGTTTAAATTATACTAGGATTTTTAGATGACCCCTTAACTGATAACGTGAGACTCCAAGGAGCTCAATTAAGGCTAAAAGAATTAAGCAGAAATTTCTGCTACTGATCACCACAGATGAGTTTGAAACCTGTCAAAATAAAAACTAATATTCTCCAAAGGAATGTAACAGAATTTAGAGTATCTTCAACATATCAATCACAAAGTCCAGAATAAAAGTCATAATTACTAGACAGATGAGAAAAAAGGAAGGAAAGTGTGTGGCTGTACGCGGTGGCTCAAGCCTGTAATTCCAGCACTTTGGGAGGCCAAGGCAAGAGGACTGCCTGAGCCCACAGGTTCGAGACCAGCCTGGGCAACATGGCGAGACCTCATCTCTACAATAAGTAAAAAAAAATTAGCTGGGCGTGGTAGCACACACCTGTGGTTCCCGCTACTTGGAAGGCTGAGGAGAAAGGATCACTTGAGACCAGCAGGTGGAGGCTGCGGTGGCCAGGAGTGTACTGCTGCACTCTAGCCTGGGTGACAGAGTGAGACTCCAACTCAAAAAAAAAAAAAAAAAGGAAAATGTGACCTAAACTAAATGGAAATCAATAAATAAAGAGCCACCTCAAGACGACCCAGGTATGAATTAGCAGACAAGGATCTTAGAGCAGCTGCCACAATTGCACTCGAAGATATAAAGAAAAATATGCTCCTATTAGGCGCAGTGACTCACATCTGTAATCCAAGCACTTTGGAAGGCAGAGGCAAGCGGATTGCCTGAGTCTGCAGGTTCGAAACCAGCCTGGGCAACATGGTGAGACCTCATCTCTACCATAAATTTTTTAAAAATTAGCTGGGCATGGTGGCACACACCTGTAGTTCCAGCTACTTGGAAGGATGAGTGAAAGGAACATCTGAGCCCAGCAGGTCAAGGCTGCAGTGGCTGTGAGCAGCATGCCACTGCACTCCAGCCTGGGCGACAGAGAAACTCTGACTTAAAAAAAAGAAAAAAATGCTCCTAAGGAATGAACAAATACAAAGTTTCAGCAGAGAAAGACAAACTACAAAAAAAAAAAAAAAAGAAAAAGAAAAAACCAAATGGTACTGGGTGCAGTGGCTCATACCTGTAATCTCAGCACTTTGGGAGACCGAGGGAGGAAGACTGCTTGACAATCCCAGGAGTTTGAGACCAGCCTGGGCAACACAGTGAGACCTCATCTCTTGAGAGAAAAAAAATTATCTTGGAGTGTGGTGGCATACACCTGTAGTCTAAGCTACTCAGGAGGCAAATGGATTGCTTGAGCCCAGGAGTTTGAGGCTGTGGTGACTAAGCCATAACCATGCCACTGCACTCTAGCCTGTGGAAGAGTGAAACCCTAACTCAAAATAATAATAATAAATAACCAATGCAAAGTCTGTAACTGAAAGGTATCTTTAAAATTTCCCTGAATGCACATAGCAGAAAAGGGTGGGTGAACAGTAGAGATTTCTAGTGTGAACAAAGAAAAAAATGGAAAAAATGAACAAAGCCTCAGTGACCTATGGAATGTCAAAGTCAAATAAAATATAAAGACAATGTCCAAATTTAAAATGTTTTATTTGGGAAAAACTGTAATTTGGGACATATATACAGACCAAGTGGTCTGCAGTATGTCCGAAGAACAAAAGTTGGGAATTTTATGAGAAAGAAACATTACATAGTGTTTTGAAAGAGACCTCATTAACACTAGAGGAGCTGAGTCACTGTGATGGGTAAGGCCAGTCTTTGAGTCACAGCAGGTTGTTTCAACATACTAAACTAGTCTTAGGGTTATGACAGGCCATTTCAGCAGCTAGGCTCATAGAAACTTAATTTTTGGAGCAGGTGTTATGCTCCCTGAGAGTTTTTTCCCCTCCCTGTCCCCTCGCAAGAATGACCCAATTTGTATAATTAATGTTCACAGGGACAATACCAAAAGGTATTCATATAACTTACATGTAACTGGAGTTCCAGAATGAAACGGGTGGGGAAAAATATTTGAAGAAACAATGGCCAGAAATTCCCTCAAATGTAATGAGAGCCAAATTTCAGATTCAAAAAGTTCCATGACACAGCCAAGACCAAAACAAGAACAAACCCTCATGCATATACACATCGTAATAAACACTGAAAACCAAAGATAAGGTCCTAAAGACAGCTAGTAAAGAAAACCATAGGCACGGCGGGGCTCAAGCCTGTAATCCCAGCACTTTGGGAGGCGGAGGTGAGAGGACTGCCTGAACCCAGGGGTTCGAGACTAGACTGGGAGACTCGGTGCGACTTCGTCTCTACAATACATCAAAAAATTAGCTGGCACGCACCTGTAGTTCCAGCTACTTGAAAGGCTGAGGTGGAAGGATCGCCTGAGCCCAGCAGATCTGAGACTGCAGTGGCTATGAGCATGCCACCGCACCAGCTTGGACAACAAAGTGAGGCACCCCCCCCCAAAAAAGAACATAGCACACAAAGAGGAACAATGATATATGAAGGACTATTAACTTCAAATCAGAAATGACGGGGTCGTCCAAAACATAAAGGACCAGACTTTAAAGTACTGAAAGGAGGAGGAAAAAAAAGGCAACCCAGACTTTCATATCTGCTAAAAACATCTTTTCAGAATAAAGGTCTAAAGACAACAATATTGTGGAATACATAATCTTAGTCCCTTGACAAAAAGCTCTTAAAACCCCTGGAATCTCTGTCAAAGGGATGAGTGTCTTTTGTATGCTAATGAGCTAATAACTAGGGGTTTTTAGATAGCCCCAGGGATAGGGATAGTTGCTAAGAGAACCCATGTTTTAACGAGAGGGTTGGAACCCCCCTCTCTTATTGGGAAAGGACAATGGAAGTTCAGTCTATCACCAATGGTCAAAGATTTTAATGCCTATGTAATGAAGCTTCTATAAACAACCAAAAGGACAGAATTCTGAGAACTTCCGGATGGGTGAACTCATGGAGGTTCCTGGAAGGTGGTGTGTCCCCTTCTCCCATACCCCACCCTGTGCATCTCTTCCATCTGGCCATTCTCACCTATGTCCTTTATTAATAAATGGGTTCATGTAAGTAATGAGTTCACCTGAGTTCTTTTGAGTTGTTCTAGCAAATTAATCGACCAAGGAGAGGGTCACAGAACCCTCAAGTTATGTCTGGTCACTCAGAAGTGTAGGTGACTGGCACCTGAAGGAGGGAGGGCAGTCATGGAACTGAGCTGTAGAAACCAAATGCTCTCTCCAGGTAGATAGTGTCAGAATTAAGTTAAAGGACACCCACCTGGTATCCACTGGAGAATTCGCTGCAGAACTGATAGCCTGAAACCCCCATACATCTGGGATGTCCTGTGTCAAGAATATATTAGGGCCAGGCGCAGTGGTTCACGCCTATAATCCCAGCACTTTGGGAGGCCAAGGTGAGAGGACAACCCGAGCTAACGGGTTCGAAACCAACACGGACAACTTGGCAAGACCTCCTCTCTACAAAAAATTAGCAAGGTGTGGTGGCACACACCTGTGGTTCCAGCTACCTGAAAGGCTGAGGTGGAAGGATTACCCAAGCCCAGCAGGCTGAGGCTGTGATGGCAGTGAGCCTGCCACCACATTCCAGCCTGGGCGACAGAGACTCAGAGTCCAAAAAAAAAAAAAAAAAGAGTACAGTAGAAGAAACTGGGTTCTCCCCTCCACCATACCCTTTACATTTTGGTGTCAGGAGTGGGATTTGCTAGACCATCCCTGGCTCACAGAAACATGTGGTTTGGTGCAGACAACTTAGGAAGGTTAAAAAAAAAAAAGACGGAAATGCGGTTTGGGAGGGAAAGAAAGGATGAAAAGAGGGAAGGGGAAGAGACAAGGAACTTTTGATTCCTAGGTGGCTATGTGGGACACCCATGATTCAAAGCAGTGGCTGTGCTACACTCAGTTACTAAAGGTAAAAGTTACCAATGGAATTTAAATAGACCTAACTCCCAGAAAGTTAGTTCACAATATGCATAAGAAAATGCAAGCTAATAAGAAAAAAAGTGAAATAACCAATTCCTTGGTTACTGTTATCTGTAATAGCTAAAATGAAATTAAAAGAAAGTGCTGGGTGAGTCCTTAATACTAGAACTAGCTCAGATTTCAGTCCAAGCTTCAGCCACTAGCCTCAAAGCTGCGTCCCAAGAGAAAAATTAAGCAGGGACTTGTGGTTACCAAAAAGATAGTCAATTGGGGGAAGGACAAAACCAAGAGGCTACTGAGCTTCCCAAGGAGCCTTTACTAAAATGGATTCTGACAGTATCTAATTCAGGGTAGTATCTTTGGTTTTAAATGCTGCAGAGAAGAAGGGCACATGTAGGTTGATGGAGGACTCACAGTCCACTACAGACAATTACAGATGGTCACAGTGATTCAAACATACAGGAGGGTTATCCCCTAGGGAACAGTCTGGTGCACCAGAAGGATAAAAGTCACTATACTGTCTGTTTAGCCTGAGAAGGGGAACTGCCCAACTCTATCTATAAGAAAAGGATAAAGCCAGGCTCGGTGGTTCGCCTGTAATCCCGCGCCTTTGGGAGGCTGAGGTGAGTGGATTGCCTGAGCCCGCGGGTTCAAGATCCGCCTGGGCAGTGAGACCTCATCTCTACAATAAATCAAAAAATCAGCCGGCGTGGTAGCGCATGCCTGTAATTCTGGCTACTTGGAAGGCTGAGGCGGAAGGATCACCGGAGCCCAGCAGTTTGAGGCTGCGGTGGCCGGGAGCGGTCACTGCACTCCAGTCTGGGCCACAGAGTGAGACTCCAACTCAAAAAAAAAAAAAAAGAAAAGAAAAGGATACAGGCCGGCCACAGTGGCTCATTCCTGTAATCCCAGCACTTTGGGAGGCCAAAGAGAGGAATGCCTGAACCCACTGGTTTCAGACCAGCCTGAGCAACCTGATGAGACCTCATCTCTACAGAAAATTTAAAAATTAGCTGGGCATGGTGTTGCAAGCCTGTAGTCCCAACTACTTGGGAGGCTGAGGTGGAATGATCACTTGAACCCAGTGGATAGCGGTGGCTACGGTGGCCGTAAGCATGCCACTGCACTCATACCTGGGTGACACTGAGCCCCTGGGTGACACTGAGCCCCAAAAAAGAAAAGGATACAACACATCATTACAAAATATAGTACTGTATAACTATTCAAAATATTTGGGCATGGTGGCTCACACCTATAATCCATGTGCTTTGGCAGACCAAGGCAAAAGGATTGCTTGAGCCTGAGTTCAAGACCAGTCTAGGTAACAGAGCAAGACTCAGATTCTATTAAAAAAAAAAAAAAAAAAAGCGGGGCATGGTGGCTCACACCTGTAGTTCAAGCACTTTGGGAGGCAGAGGCGAGAGGATTGCCTGAGCCCACGGGTTCAAGACCAGTCTGGGCAATATGGCGAGACCACGTCTCTACAATACATCAAAAAATTGGCTGGACATGGTGACTTGCAACTGTAGTTCCAGCTACTTGGAAGGCTGAGGCGAAAGGATCACCGAAGACCATCAGGTCAAGGTTGCAGTGGTCATGAGCATGCGAATGCACTCCAGATTGGGCGACAGAGTAAAACTATGGCTTAAAAAAAATTAGCTTGGTGTGGTGGTACATGCCTAGCTACTTGAGAGGCTGAGACAGGATCACTTGAACCCAGGAGTTCCAAGGTTACCCTGAGCTTCCTATGAATGTGCCATTGCACTCCAGGCTGGAAACAAAACAAAAATCTTTTCTCCTTTAAAAAAAAAAAAAAAAAAGCTGTTTTAATTAAATAATTACAATATGTAATTAAGAAAACGTTTAAAGACAACCAATTTTTTCACTTGTACTGTATTACCATTCTATAACATATGTCTAAAATTTGAATGTAAGAGGGAGATGTTTAATTTAAACAAAAAAAGAACAGCAGACCTAATAATTTCTCTCAAGAATTTGCACTCCGAACAGTATAGTGTGCTTTAACTCCTGATTACATTTTCCTCAAATAGCCAATTTATTACAGTTTTACTGATGCCTTTTTTCTTTTTCTTTTTTGCTTACTTTCAAGTTTTTCTCTGTTATTCTAATAAATGAAGTCCTAAGTAAAGAGCCTCTGCAATTTTATTTTATTTTGAGATAGAGTCTCACTCTTGTCACCCAGGCTGGAGTGCAGTGGCACGCTCATGGCCACTGCAGCCTCAACCTGCTGTGCTTAGACAATCCTTCTGTCTCAGCCTTCCAAGTAGCTGGAACTACAGACACATGCCACCAAGTCCAGCTAGTGTGTGTGTGTCCAAGTCCAGCTAGTTTGTGTGTGTGTGTGTGTGTGTGTGTGTGTGTGTGTGTGTGTGTGTACAGACACACGCCACCAAGTCCAGCTAGTGTGTGTGTGTGTGAGTGTGTGTGTGTGATTTATTGTAGAGATGAGGCCTCACCAAGTTGCCCAGGCTGGTCTCGAACCCCCAGGCTCAAGCAATCCTCTCACCGTGGCCTCCCAAAGTGCTGGGATTACAGGCTGAGCCACCGTGCCCGGCCTACCTCTACATAATCTTGAGAGATCTCTAGTTCTGTGAATCCATGTTTACTGTTGGGGTGAATCATGCCCCTAGTGCAGGGGTCAACAAACTTTTCTTGTAAAGGGACAGACAGTAAACATTTTAGGTTTTGCAGGTCATATGGTCCCTGCTGCAGTTGCTCAACTATGCCTCCGTAGCACAAAAGTACCCACAGACAATATCAAAAATGAATGAGCATGGATGTGACCCAATAATTCTTTATGAACAATAAAATTTTAATTTCATACGGCTTCCATGTGTCACAAAATATTATTCTTTTTTCCTTCTAGCAATTTAAAAGTGTAAAAAAAAAAAAATTCCTACAGAGTGAGCCATGCAAAAACAGGTGATAGGCCACATTTAGTCTGGAGACCATCAGTTTGCTGACCTCTGTTCCAGTCTTGACTGCTCCACAAAAATCAAATGCAGAAAGTAAGCACCAGAGCTTTGCTTTCAACTTTTTCACTTACAATACACACAGCCTCCACTTTTTTTCTTTTTTTTGTTTTTGCTTCTTAAAATAAATGGGGATTTCATATCACATCTTTTTTTTTTTTTTTTTGAGTCAGATTCTCATTTTGTTGCTCAGGCTGGAGTACAGTGGCATGCTCATGGCCAGTGCAGCCTCAACCTGCTGGACTCAGGCGATCCTTCCTTCCTTCTCAACCCTCCAAGTAGCTGGAACAGGCATACAACACCACATCTGGCTAATTTTTTTTATTTACTGTAGATACCAGTCTCGCCATGTTGCTCAGGCTGGCCTCTAACCCCTGAGCTCAGATCATCCTCTTGGCTCCACCATCATAGTTTGCTGACCTCTGTTCTAATGCATTTACTGTCTTGACCTCTGTTCTAGTGCATTTATTGTCTTGACTGCTCCACAAAAATCAAATGCAGATAATCCACCCCCAAATATGAGCCTTTCAAAGTGCTGGGATTACAGAAGCATCAGCCGCTGTGCCCGGCTCTCATATCACATCTAAATGGAGGTAATTTACAGAGAAAAAATTAACCTCCCCTCCCAACCAGCAGGACTTAACCTCAGCTTTTCAGTTTAATGTGTTACTATTTATTTCAGTCATGAAGAAGAGGATGAAGAAGAAATTGGGCAAGACAGTGGGACAGAATAAACTTTTTCAACTCTCATGCAATAACAACCATTTTAACAATAATAACAATATGAAGGGGTAGAGGGAAGGCCACACACATACCACTAAGAAAGACTCCAAAATTTTTGCAAAACACCAATTTGCTATTTCTTTCTTTCTTTTTTTGAGTCATAATCTCACTCTGTTGCCCAGGCTGCAGTGCAGTGGCAGCCTCATGGCCACTTCAGCCTCAACCTGCTAGGTTCAGGTCATCTTTCCGTCTCAGTCTTCTGAGTAGCTGGAACTATAGGCATGCACCACCATGCCCGGCTAAATTTTTTTGTTTTGTTTTGTTTTTTGGATTTATTGTAGAGATGAGGTTTCGCCAAGTTGCTCAGGATGGTCTTGAACCTGTGGGCTCAGGCAATCCTCTCACCTCAGCCTCTCAAAGTGCCGGGATTATAGGCATGAGCCACCATGCCCACCCTTGATATTTCTTAAGCAGCTGGCATCATCAAATGGCAATGGAAACATGAGACTATAGACATGAATTTGATGGCTTTACCTTGAATAATTAGATCTTAGAGAGAAAAAATCCTTCCTTCTAACAAGCAATAGAACCTACTAGCAATGTATTATATAATACTGAATTGACTGTTTATTTGAAGAAAATGTATTTACGAGTTACAGTACTGTACTGCTTGGGGTGTAAATTCTTTCAATATTTTTTTTTTTTGGTCTGAGTTATTAAGGCTCAAACACCCAATAGTAGTTCCTTTAATGAATAAATAGAATTTGCCAACACAGAAAATACACCACAGAAACCTTTCTCTCACTAAGACCCAGTATAATCTTGCGGTAAATTTAAATTAAAAAGTAGGTTTTTGAGGTTATGATTGCTTCCGAGGAAAAGAAATAGCAGTGTCTTATTTTGCTCATTCTAAACTTTAACAATATTAACTAATTTTTCCATAGGTAGATTATTACTAAGTATATGAGAAAAATAGCTTGTAAAGCACCTCAAATAACAACTTGGTTAAGCTGTGTGGTAGTATTCATCTTTACTAGTGATAATCCAAAAAGTCCAACAGCTTGTCTAAAGAACCACGAAAATGCATTAATAAGGTATATCCAGCTGGGCGCAGTGGCTCATGCCTACAATCCCAGCACTTTGGGAGGCCTAGGTGAGAGGATTGCCTGAGCCTGTGGGTTCAAAACCAGACTGGGCAACTTGGCAAGACCTCATCTCTACAATAAATCAAAAAATTAGCCGGGCATGGTAGCACGTGCCCGTAGTTCCAGCTACTTGGAAGACAGAGGCGAAGGATGGCCTGAGCCCAGCAGTTGAGGTGGCTGGGAGTGTGCCACTGCCCTCTAGCCTGGTAACAGAGTGAGACTTCAACTAAAAAAAATAATAATAATAAAATAAGGTATATTTACATCACTAAGAACAACAATTTTGGGGCCTGGTGCAGTGGCTAACGCCTATAATCCTAGCACTTTGGGAAGCCAAGGCAGAAAGATTGCTGGAGTCCAGTAGTTCAAGACTAGCCTGCACAACTAAATAGTGAGACCTCATCTCTATTAAAAAAAAAAAAAAAAAAAAATCAAGAAATTAGTCGGACGTGGGGGTGTGCACTATTAGTCCCAGCTACTTGAGAGGATCACCTGAACCCAGGAAATGTAGGCTGTGGTGAGCTGTGATCATGCCACTGCACTCCAGCATTGGCAAGAGTGAGACCCCAACTCAAAACAAAAAAATCACTAATGTTTCTTAGACATCTGATCCAATGCCTTACCATATGCCTACCATAAAAAGTAAGTTAAAGGGAAAAAAGTACTTAGAGTGACAATGAATGGCATTAAAGCACTCTATCACATGACACTAATCACATTTTCACACTTTTATAATTACATTTTAATGCCACAGTAGAAATTAAACTCTGGGATCAAAGGAATTGTATTCTGTGTCTTAGCCATCTAAATGTTCAATGTTTGCTGAATGAAAGAAAAATTACTTTCTATTTTATGAAATGTAAATTCAGGTCATAAAATCAACTAATATCTGGATAGTGACTACATATTTATAAAAGCCTTATATATAAATAAACAATGCTCATTTTAATACAAAGACAATGAGCAAGGCTCTTCCTCCGACTCTCTGTACTGAAGACAAAAACAAAACGACTTAATGAGCACAATTTCTCACTGGTACTACTTCTCTAAATAGGTCTTATATATATATACATGGAGGCTTCAGCAATCTTGTGCACCAAATATAAACACAAGCTGGGCGCAGTGATTCACACCTGTAATCCCAGCACTCTGGGAGGCCGAGGCAAGAAGATTGCCTATGCTCAGGGATTTAAGACCAGCCTGGGCAACATGGCGAGACCTCATCTCTACAATAAATCAAAAAGTTAGCCAGATGTGGTGGCGTGGGCCTGTAGTTCCAGCTACTTGGAAGACTGAGGCGGAAGGAAAACCTGAGCCCAGCAGGTCAATGGTGCAGTGGCTGTGAGTGTGCCACTGCACTTCAGCCTGAGCACAGACCGAGACTCCGAGTCAAAAAAATAAATAAATAAAACCTTAGCTGAATCACATAAATGTAAGTAAAAACACAGAGAGTGACTTAGGTGCTTATGACATATTCTTGGTAGTCATCTTTTTTGGTCTGTTTTTAATGAATACAATCATTGAGCATTAGAGACACCTACTACAAACAACCAAGCGCTAAAGTCCTAAAGAATACTTTCTTCCCTTCAGCATATTAAATCACCTTTTTGCAAACTTGCCAACCAAATTAATTTCTTTAGCAATGCCTTTTCTTATCCACATGACAAAGGTAAATCTACAGTCAGGTTTAGTTATCTATACTAGATCATTAGCCTTCAGAGATTTAATATTCAAAGTTTCTACTAATCACCACCAACATCCAGTAATTTCTTATTTTTTCTGGGGGCATAAACTACTTTTCTAGTGGCATTAAACAAGTCACTTAGCTAGTGGGTGAACCAAGATTCATATCAATAGTTTATGTTTGCTAGCCTGTCCATGTACTTCATAGGGGAATTATATATGCTCACTTTACTAACAACGCAAAAAACACTATGACAAAGAATAGCATTACTGACTCAACTATAGTAAGGTAAAGTCAAGTTTAATTATTTTGAATGACACTTGTCATAAAAATTAGTGCTATTAACATACAGACTCCTAGGACCCAGAAATCTACTTCAAAGACTCTATTAGCTCAAATCTTCCAATTGTTTTATTCTAGCCCCAGCATTTAGGCATTAAAACAAAACTTACCAGGCCAGGCGTGGTGGCTCACACCTGTAATTCCAGCACTTTGGAAGGCAGAGGCAAGAGGACTGCCTGAGCTCAGGGGTTTGAGATCAGCCTGAGCAGCATGGTGAGATCTCGTCTCTACAATAAACCAAAAAATTAGCCAGGCTTGGAGGCACATGCCTGTGGTTCCAGCTACTTGGAAAGCTGAGTCAGAAGGATCTCCTGAGCCCAGCAGGTCGAGGCTATGGTGGCTGTGGGTATGCCACTGCACTCCAGCCTGGGCGACAGAGTGAGACTCTGACTCAGAAAATAAAAAAAACTTACCAAATATTTCTGTGCAAGAATGCTCTAGCTCTCTGAGAACTAACTTTCACAAAGATCATACTCTCAAAGAGGCAAAATAGGGTAAAATATATACATACATGTGCAAATATAAGGCAAGATTTTGTCCCATTAAAACTCTCTAAAAAGGGAATCACCATATACTTGAGCCCTTACAAAGTCTCTCATAAACTGGACATGGTGGCTCACACCTGTAATCCCAGCACTCTGGGATGCTAAAGTGGGAGGACTGTTTGAGCCCAGGAGTTCAAGATCAGCCCGACCAACATAGCGAAACCTCATTTCTACAAAAAATAAAAAATTGGCGGGGCATGGTGGCATGTACCTCTTGTCTCTGGTACCTGGGAGGCTGAGGAAGGAGGACTGCTTGAACCCAGTTCAAGGCTGCAGTGAGCTATGATCGAATCACTGCACTCCAGTCTGGGCAACAAAGTGAGACCCTGTCTCAAAAAAAAAGGGGGGGATGGGGGGGTGGGCTCAGTGGCTCAGCCTATAATCCCAGCACTTTGGAAGTCCAAGGTGAGTGGATTGCCTGAGCCTGCAAAATTGAGCCAGACCGGACAACTGGAGAGAATTTGTCTCCACAATAAATAAAAAATTAGCCAGGCATGGTAGATGGTAGTACGTGCCTATAGTTCTGGTTACTTGGAAGGCTGAGGCGGAAGGATTGCCAGAGCCCAGCAGGTCGACGCTGGGGTGGCCACGAGTATGCCAATGTACTCCAACCTGGGCAACAGAGTGAGACTCCAACTCAAAAAAAAAAAAAATGTCTCTCATATTACAAGGCATCCTCTCAATTGACTTACTGTGAGAAAACAGTACAGCTTAGGAAAACCACTTTATTTTGAAAATACTCAACTTAGAGAACATCTACACACTAAACCTCAATCAATGCTGAGTTTTAATGCTTTAGGTATCAAAAGAAAGAAGCAGGTAAAACGATTTACATGGAAATGGAGACGACATGCTTTATAAAACTATTAGATAACAAAAAGTGGTTCTAATGGTGTCAAAGATACATGCAAAATGTTAAAAGATATATTACTAAATGAGCCCCTCCAGAAGGCAGTATTTCTCAAGTAATATTATTTTCTATTATGTAAAATATGCCATCATCCTAATAATGGAACAGGACATTATGTCACTGTAAACAGTACCACCACAAATGAAGAATTCTTGTCTTAAATTTAAAAAAAACCCAAAACACAACAACAAAAACCACACTAAACTTCAATCTATCTAATAAAGCTCCTGGTCCTAAATATTGATTTACTAGAAATTTGAGAAAGAACAAGTTCCACAAATATACAAGAAAGTAACCACCAAATCCAGAATATGAAAAAAACACCTGGTTTCACTAAAGTACAAATTCAACAGATATACAAGAAAGGAACTGCCAAATCCAGAACATGAAAAAAGGAAAAAAAAAAACAACACTCGGTTTCACTAATATATTTAGGACATAAGACTAAGTGGCTCAGAGAGAAGGACCATCACATAGACTAAGGCCTAAATGTCAAATTGTGTAAACCTCATTCAAACCCTGCATCTCACACAAACTAAAGACACACAAACTATAAACCCGCATATAGAATGGGTATTAGATAATATTAAGGAATTTTGTTAGTGATACTAGTGAAAGGAGTATATTTTTTGTGTAAGATCTCATCAGTAAGATACTTTATGCTTAAAATAGCATATTGTATGGGATTAGCTTTGAAATACTCCTTTAAAAAGTAAAATAAGCATATAAACAAGATTCCATACAATGTTGGTTATGAGTGTTAGATAACAAGGGTTCACTGTTCTGTTTGAAAACTTCCATAATAAGTTTAATAAAATACATATAGCAATATGTTAGCACACACATGAAGTAGGCCCACTTAAATAGTTTTAAACAAAACACTTATAGTCCGGGAGGGGTTCTTGTATGTAATACTAGCACTTTGTGAGGCCAAGGTGGGACAATCCCTTGAGCTCAGGAGTTTGAGACCAGCCTGAACAAAAAGTGAGACCTTGTCTCTACAAAAAAATTTAAAAATTAGCCAGGTGTGGTGGCATGCACCTATGGTCCCACCAGCTACTCGGGAGACAGATACAAGAGAATCACTTGAGCCCAGGAGTTAGAGGCTGCCATAAGCAATGATTTTGCCATCACACTCCAGACATACAGGATAAGACCTTAAGTCAAACATTTATAAACTGCAGCTTGTAAATGGAATTACTCTTCTCAATGTTAACTGACTTAGGGTCCAAGTTGTTACAGGAATTTTCTCTGGCTTATTCCTTCCTCTATCATACTTTTGATGACTGTATGAAAAATTTTCCTGAAAACTGATTCTCAAATGAGTACAAATTTGGGGGGACTATTTTTTAAATCAGACAACCAGCCCTCAAAGAGAATAACAGAATTTTTATCAAGAACTCAATTTTGTGCCAGAGGTCACAGTAGACACATCATATCTAATTCTCACCACAATCCAGTAAAGTGGGTACTGTATTCCTACTTCACAAATAAGGAAATTTCCCTGCCCTAATAGACAAAGCTACTAAATTTCTCATACAAACCAAGCATAAGTCATTACTCAACTGATATGTTAATTATAAGACTCTCAAAAAGCTCACTCCCTCCAATCTTTCTTTTGGTTACACAATGCCAGCCCCCTGGACAGCTCTTTGTCATTTATCTCTTCATGTGCAAATCCCACAAACCACTCAAAGTTTGGCTCAAATGCTGCTTTTTCCCAAAAACTGATCCCAAACAATCTTCTTTTAATTCTCATGACATTCAATTGGTATTTTTCAGTATTAATAATACAGCTTACCCATTAGATTTTAAAACTTCTCTAACTCAGAACTAGGCAAGAAAAAAAAAAAATAACACAATTTTACCAACTGTTCTGGTATGCCAGTGTTCAATGAAATGTTAATAGTTATGAGGGAGGCCAAAAGAAACGATACTAAGGCTACTGTAACAGGTAAGGGAAATGATACAATTAAAATATTCCAGGATACTAAATCTGTTTCTATCATCCTAACTTTGTAAAAGCGGGACATAAGCATATATATGTTTACATGGAAAATAATCAGAAAATCGCACTTAACCATTTACAGCTGTCACATTTGGGAAAGGGATACACATTATTTCCCACACACTATTTGTATTTTTTAAAATATTTAAAATATACACATAAAGGCTGGGTGCAGTGGCGCAAGCACTTTGGGAGACAGAGGCAAGAGGGTTGCCTGAGCCCGGGGATTTGAGACCAGCCTGTGCAACTTGGTGAGACCTTGTCTCTACAATAAATCAAAAAATTAGTCGAGTTTGGTGGTGCATGCCTGTGGTTCCAGCTACTTGGAAGGCTGAGATGGAAGGATCGCCTGACCCCAGCAGGTCAAGGCTGCGGTGGCCACAAGCATGCCACTGTACTCTTGCCTGGGAGGCCAAGGGAGATTCTGACTCAAAAAACAAAACACATGATATAACCACTTAGCATGTTTATATAGTTTTGGGTTTTTTCAGTTTTTTGTTTTGGTAGAGGGAGGGTCTCACTATGTTGCCTAGGCTGGTCTTGAACTCCTGGCCTCAAGTTATCCCTTTCCCTGTCTCAGCCTCCCAAAATGCTGGGATTAAAGGCATGTACCACTGCACTCAGCTTATATAGTTCATACAGTCATGTCAACTTAGAAATCAATGAACTCATATATGGTAGGATTCAAATATTTAATAAAGTAGTCCATAATATGCCACACCTAAGTGCTAAAAATAAGTAATGTTTATAGCTTATCTCAAAGGAATATGTTTATTACAATGTGTGAGCAAGACTAGATTTTTCCTCAAATAAACATACCAATACACAGGCTACATATCATGACTTGTAAAGAAATTACAGCTGCATGCAATGACACATGCCTGTAATCCCATCTACTAGGGAAGTTAAGGTGAGAGTATTCCTTTAGACCAGGAGTTTGAGACCAGCCCAGAAAACAGTGAGATTCCATCTCAAAAACACCAAACCAAAACAAAACAGTCTCATCACCTGATTTAAAGAAACATTACTTACATGATAAGTATTCATAAATACCATTTCATCCAGGTTACTTTTACCCTACTCTTTTGGTAAATTCTCCAATGTCAAAAAAATGGATCCAAATAAATCACACCTCTAAACTCAATGTAACTGACATATATGCTGTGATAAACGCTATTTATATTCGTCTAGTTTTCGAAGTATTTTATTATTGTTCTTTGCTTTGCAATGTTTTTTTGTTTTTGTTTTTTTTGAGTTGGAGTCTCACTCTGTCGTCCAGGCAGGAGTACAGTGGCAAACTCACAGCCACCACAGCCTTGACCTGCTGGGCTCAGGTGATCCTTCTGCCTCAACCTTCCAAGTAGCTGGAACTACAGGCATGCGCCACCATGCCCGGCTAATTTTTTTTTTTTTATTTATTGTAGAGATGAGGTCTTGCCATGTTGCTCAGGCTGATCTTGAACTCCTGAGCTCAGGTAATCCTCTCGACTCCGCCTAGTGCTGGGATTATAGGAGTGAGTCACCTCATCCATCTTGCAATGTATTTTTTGACCAAAGGTTAGGAAAGGAAGAAGTGGACTGATTTTTTTTAAAAATTGTCATTACTCCTACCACCCAAGAATATTGCTGATTTGAATTCAGAAAATACCAATGGAGGCAAAAACATTCCAGTTCTAACACTATGTATGTTTCATTCCAAAAGTAAATTAAAAAGAAAGCTAACTCTTATGCTGAGATTTAACTACCTGAGGTAAAAATAAAATACACAGTAAGATTTAAGATGGTTCAGTGGTCTACCTTTCTTAGAACATATACGGGGATATAGCAAAGACTTGTTAATTGATTTCCAGAAGACTAAATGCACTTACAGACACCTTGGAAATTCTTTATGTACCCCTCAGGTATAAGGCCACCCCATGGCCTGTGCCTGTAGTTCCAGCTACTCGGAAGGCTGAGGCGGAAGGATTGCCTGAGCCCAGCAGGTCAAGGCTGCAGTGGCCGTAAGTGTGCCACTGCACCCCAGACTGGGCAACAGAGATTTCAACTCCAAAAAAAAAAAAAAAAAGAAAAAAGACCACTTCAGTTTGAAAATCAAACACAGTGTATCAGAGTCTAGGTAGGAGGCATTTACAAACTACTGTTGCTCAGATTCCACCTACCCAAGGATGGCTTAATTTAATATCGATGGGGAGATAAGCACGATTTTTATTAGTATTTTTTCAAGTTCTCCAGGTAATGCTGTAATGCTTCCTATGCAGATAGTGAAACCCTTGTACCATATGGCTAAGGAACATATCCATAAACACCCTAGCAATTTTTCCAACTAACAGAAACCAGGTGTAACAGAAACCAAAGTTAAAAGACCTAGAATACAACTCTTCCAGGTTTGTCACTAACTAGTTGAAGGAACTCAGATCACTTAAACTCTCTGACCCCATTTCTCTTTCTGCAAATGGGAATAACAATGTCTTCTTCATAGTTACTGCAAAGACTGAGGTAATGCACGAAAATGAAATGTAAGTGCTTTCTAGAGTATTAACAACCCATTATAATAAAATTTTTTGTGTTTAAAAATCAATATAAAATTTTTTAACCCAGAAGTTTCTCTTCTGGGAATTTATCTTACACAAAAAACAGCACCAACAAAAAAGAATTAACTGTATAAAGATATTCACTGCAGCACTGCTTATAGTGGTTCAAAACTAGAAAATGAATATCCTAAACTCAACAACAGAAAAATAGTTTCACAATAAAAAGTCATGCACTAAAAATTACAAGTTATTAAAGTTATATGTGCTAATATAGTAAGATGTGCATGGTATTACGTAAAAATACCAAATACCCTATGCTGTATCATATGATCCCATTTTTGTTCAAGAAACAGAGAGGGGCAATATAATGACTTATATGCTTATGTGAAGTATGACAAAATAAATGTTAACGCTGGTAAAGGAAGAGGCACTATTGGTTTTACCTGTGTAATTCTCTGTAATGTAAGGCTTATTGAAGTTAGCTAAATAAACTTTTTTAAAAGGTTCCTACATAAAACAGCCTAAATGCATTATAGTTTGGAAACTTTATCACAGACTACAAGAGCTCTTGTGCTATTTTTACTTCATATTAGTACTAGGTTGAATGCCCAACAGTGAAGACTTGTCTCAAATGGCTTAGTAGCTTTCAATTGTTACACTTTAGCAATTAAAACCAATGTTGTATCAAAAAATAACTTTTAAAACTTTAATTGTAACAGAGAACTAAAGGAAGTCACTTGAATGCATAGCTTAAGACAACTGGGAAAAAAAACAATTTTAAGCAGCAGACTTTAATGCAGTTTTAAAAGGATTTTTTCTTTAAAATAGAATTTTCTTATGTGTACACCTTATTCAAAACTCATCGAGTGTTCTCTGAAATAAGAGGCTCCTGTCCAATACATTTAAGATGTGCTTCTCTGTAGCACCTACTTGCTCTTACAAGCTCTGAGCTCTGTTCAGTCTTACATTCATTCTATTATTAGCACAGTAAAGGCTCTGAAAAGTCCTGTGATTAAAACTATTTACCTATAACCCAGTAATACCACAATTTTTTTCTGTAAAAGTTAACAAAGGTTGGGCGCAGTGGCTCATGCCTATAATCCCAGCACTTTGGGAAGCTGAGGTGAGAGGATTGTCTTAGCCCATGGGTTTGAGACCAGTCCGGCAACTTGGTGAGACCTCATCTCTACAATAAATCAAGAAAAATTAGCAGGGCATGATGGTACATGCCTGTAGTTCCAGCTACTTGGAAGGCTGAGGTTGAAGGATCGCCTGAGCCCAGCAGGTCGAGGTTGCAGTGGCTGTCGGCATGCCACCTGGGCGACAGTGAGACTTCCACTCAAAAAAAAAAAAAGTTAACAAAGTATTTTAAATACTATTTCTAGCCATTACTAAGACAAAGAAAACTGAGTGTAAGTTCTGTAACATATTCAATGTTCTCATACAGACTGGGTGATTTAACTTTTCTCTAGGAAAACCCTAATTTACAATAGTTGAAAGCTTTAAAAAAAAATTTGTTTATTAGGACTTACGAATAATGTAAGAATACATGGATTATACAAGTCTTTGAATGAAGTAAGAGGAATCTTTTAGATAATGAGTATAGAACATGATTTTTAAAGTTATTGAAGTATTCAAGAATAAGACCTGAATTGGTTAACTTCCAAGTGAAATGGCCAAAACAATTTTCTAAAGATACTTAACTTTGGGCCTGTACCCCTGGCACTTTGGTAGGCTGCCGTATAATTGCTTTTCTGGTAAATATAGCAAGATGCCATCTCTTAAAAAAAAATTTTTTTTTAAGGCAAGTTGTTGCTTAGAGAACAAACACCTAGACCTCAATGTCTGAAAAGAAAAATCAAATCTATGTTAGCTTCAAAGATTAAATATTATATTTTATATATATATATATATATATATATATATATTTATTTTTATTTTTTTTTTTGTGAGTTGGAGTCTCACTCTGTTGCCCAGACTGGAGTGCAGTGGCCAGGAGGTAGAAAATTTTTTTTTTTTTGAGCCAGGGTCTCACTTTATCACCCAGGCTGGAGTACAGTAGCACAATTCTGGGCTCAAGTGATTCTCCTGCCTCAGTCTCCTGAGTTCTGATAATACAGGCACACACCACCATGCCCAGTTAATTTTTTAATTTTTTATAGAGATCAAGTCTTGCTATGTTGCCCAGGCTGGTCTCAAGCATTCCTCATACCTCAACCTTCCAAAGTGCTGGGATTGCAGGCATGAGCCACCACGCCTGGCTGGAAAAAATTCTTAAAGCACAAACTTTTGAAAGAAGGCAGACTATCTAAGAGAAAATAAAAATAATTAAATTTAGAAAAATAACAAAGCAAATACCGAATAGCAAAAGT
>NW_007248620.1:364978-367502 GCF_000164805.1 Carlito syrichta | reverse complement strand
AAACACAGAACTAACCCAAACTGTCAAAAGCATAGAAAAGCAGCTCAAAAAGACAGAACAAAACCTTCAAGAGATGAATGATCACTTCAAGAGACCAAACCTAAGAGTAATTGGCCTTCCTGAGGCAGAGAGAGAAACAGAGGCCACATTGGAAGAAACATTTCATGAAATCATTCAAAAAAACTTACCTCATCTCATCAAGGATGAAAAAATTCAAACACAAGAGATTCAGAGAACCCCTGCAAGACAACAAATGAGAAGACCAACTCCCAGACATGTAATAATTCATCTAAACAAAGTAGGTATAAAAGAAAAAATCCTAAAGGCTGCAAGAGAAAAAGGTCAGACTATGTACCAGGTAAGACCAATTAGAATAGCAGCAGATTTATCTACAGAAACCCTCCAGGCTAGGAAAGTTTGGAGCCCTATCTTCAAAGTTCTAAAAGATAAACAATTTCAACCGAAAATAACCTACCCAGTCAAGCTAAGCTTCATCAGTGAGGGAGAATTGAAATCTTTCCCAGATATCCAATCCCTAAGAACTTGCACTGCCACAAGACCACCTCTACAAGAAACACTTAAGAAAGTATTGGACACAGAAGAAAAGGAAAAAAGAACAACAGCGTTCTTCACAAGAGTACAGGCAAAAGATTAAAAACACACATGATCCAACTCTAAAACCAAAAGAAAGACAACACACAAACAGGGAGAAAAATAACTCTGTAAGAACATTAAGATAGGGATCAACTCTTACATTTCAATAATTAGTTTGAATGTGAATGGACTAAATGCACCACTGAAAAGACATAGAATGACAGAATGGATAAAATATCACCAGACAACAATCTATTGCCTTCAAGAGACTCACTTCACTAGAAAGGATACTCACAGACTCAAAGTAAAAGGGTAGTAAACAAATTTTCAGGCAAATGGAACACAAAAGAAAGGAGGAGTTGCAATCTTAACCTCAGACAAAATACCCTTTAAGCTATCAAAAATTAAAAAAGATACAGAAGGCCACTACATAATGATAAAAGGTTCAATCCATCAACAAGAAATATCCATCCTAAACATATATGCACCCAAGATAGGAGTGCCAACTTTCATAAAGCAGCTCCTAGGTAAACTAAAAACAGATATCGACTCCATACCATCATAGCTGGGGACTTCAATACCCCACTCACAACCCCTAGACAGATCATCAGGACAAAAAAATCAGCAATGAGATCGAAACCTCAATGTGACTCTTGATCAAATGGACTTAATTGATACCTATAGAACCCTCCATCCAAAGACCACAGAATACACATTCTACTCATCACCACATGGAACGTATTCTAAGATCGACCACATACTTGGCCATAAATCAAGTATAAGCAAATTTAAAAGGACTGAAATTTTACCATACATCTTCTCGACCACAGTGGATTAAAAATAAACATTAACACCAACAAGGTCCCCCCAAAACCTACAAAGGCATGGACACTAAACAGCATGATGCTAAACAACTCCTGGGTCAATGATGAAATCAAAACGGAGATTGAAAGATACATGGAAACAAATGAAAATGAAGAAACATCTTACTAAAATCTCTGGGATGCTTGAAATCTGTAGTAAGAGGGGAATTTATATCCCTACAAACGCACATGAAGAAAATGGAAGGATCACAAATTAACAGCCTAAGAAACCACCTAAAAAAGATGGAAAAGCAAAACCACAAAAGCCCTAATTTCAGCAGAAGAATACAGATCACCAAAATAAAAGCCCAAATCCAGGACATAGAAGACAAAAAGATAATACAAAAAAAATCAATGAAACAAAAAGCTGGTTCGTCGAAAGGACAAACAAGATCGATGATCCCCTAGCTAGACTGACCAAGAAAAAGAGAAAAAGTCCAAATAAACACAATCAGAAACACAAAAGATGAAGTCACATCTGATCCTGAAGAAATACAAAAGATCATTAGAGACTAGTATGTACACTTGTATGGAAATAAACTTGAAAACCTTTTGAAAATGGAGAACTTTCTGTTATCACACAACATGCCTAGGTTGAAACAAGAAGAAATTGAGACCCTACATAGACAAATAACAATCAAGAAAATTGACTATGTAATAAGAAAACTACCTTAAAAAAAAAAAAAAAGTCCTGGACTAGATGGCTTTCCAGCAGAATTCTACAAGACATTTAAGGAAGAGCTTGTACCAATCCTACTGAAGGTATTCCAGGCAATTGAGAAAGACAGAACTCTCCCCAAATCATTTTATGAAGCCAACATCACATTGATACCCAAGCCAGGTAAAGACCCAACAAGGAAAGAGAACTGCAGGCCAATATCTTTAATGAACATAGATGTTAAAATTCTCAACAAGATTCTAGCAAACTGGATCTAGTTACAAAAACTGGAACCATTTCCTCTGGAAACTGGAACAAGACAAGGATACCCACTCTCACCCCTCCTGTTCAATATAGTATTGGAAGTCCTGGCTAGAGAAATCAGAGAAGAAAAGGCAATCAGGGGTAT